>NC_060188.1:66949106-67151606 GCF_021184085.1 Oncorhynchus gorbuscha
ATGTCCACCTCTCTCCCCCCCATGACTGGGCGCTGCTGGAAATTGGCCCCCCAATTAGCCACCCCATCCTGGTGATGATTAGTTGTTTATTTTTTAATGAGGTCACTCAGCTAGGTGGCCAATCCTACCATCCTCTTCCTTCTTCTCGTCTTCCTCTCCTGCTCTCCTCCGCCTCGAATCCCCCTCTACCTCCTCCTTTTTTGGGCTCTGAGGCACATTGATTTCTCTATTAGGCAGCACTCCAAAGTCAGCCCTCTCACCCCCACCACCCTTTCCCTGTCCTCCTTATCTCTCCCTCTGCTTGGCCAGACCATCTAGTGGAAACAGGTTTAGGAACAGTCAGTGGGCTGTTCGTCTATCAGCACTGATAATGGCTGAACTAGCTAACCCCACTCTCAGTACACTAGCTAGCTTATCTAACACTTATCTACGCTAGCAAGCTATTCCTACTATATGCTCAGACCTGCAGTCTGAAACCCTTCACTCCCCACTGGAACTGGAGAAGGAAAGGTTTGCCCCTAATGCTCTCCGCACCTCCACTTTGGTAGGACATACAGGTGTTTTACGTACAAGTAGTGAACCATATGAGGTATATTAGAGAGATGTTGAGATATTGTGTTCCGTGACGTACAGTTTTGTTTACCTTGCCCTTGGAGGGTCTTGTTCTTGCTGGTGTATGGTTTGTTGTTCTGTTGTTCTCTGATCACTGGGTCATGTATGAGGAAAGAATAGGACCGGAAGTAGTTGATCTCTCCTAACCTTGCTAGACCTCACAGACCAGCCCAAAACCTGAAAGGGAAACCAATGATTTAATGGCAAAACAAAATTCCAAGGTTGTAAAGCTGTTTTGCACCATTATGTATAGTCCACAAGGATCTCAAATGTAACATTTGGAGATGGATTTTAGTTTAGCGCAGAGAAATGTGTGATTTTTAATGTGAGAGACAATGTAAAGTCTGTGTATTTGCGTCTGTGTGTGTTTATGTTTGTTTGTGTGTGTGCGTGTGTGTACTTAATTAATAAGAATATTTAATTCATTCAGATCTAGGATGTGTTATTTTAGTGTTCCCTTTATTTCTTTGAGCAGTGTATATTGAAGTATTCATTCTACCGATTTATGACATTATTCTGGTGAGCAAGGGTTTATTTAGTATTCTAGGGCAACAAATAACGACATAAAATAAGCTTCATGTATCTAATTATAGGCAAGTTGACTGACAAATAGCCTACCAAAATGTAGAAAATTATAAATAAAAACATAAGCCTATCTAAAAAAGGCCTGTCAAAAAATAGTTCCGCGGTGTCTGACTGTAGGCCTACAGCACATTTTCTATATTCGCAGGCGGGTGCAGGTGAACAAACAATTGATCCGTGCATTACTAACACACATACACACACACACACACGCGCCCGCACACGCGCCCGCACACAGGCACGCACACACACACACACGCGCCCGCACACAGGCACACGAACACACACACACACGCGCGCGCACACACAGGCACACAAACACACACACACACACACACACACACACACACACACACACACACACACACACACACACACACACACACACACACACACACACACACACACACACACACACACACACACACACACACACACACACACACACACACACACACACACACACACACACACACGCACACAGGCACACAAACACACGCACTTACACAAACACACACACTCTCTCTGAAAGCATAGCACTACTCTGTCGTCACAGTAAACTGTGATTTTAGGGGACTTAGATCCTCTCCTCTCTTGGGCACATCTCAGAATTCTGATTGGCATGCTCCCACCCCTCCCCATCTTCCTTCCCTCCTCTTCCTTGTTATGGATTTCCATCCAAAACAAGCTCATGATCTGGGGCGCTGCGCCTCAAAGAACAATTCATTGTGCATGTGATCGATGTCTGTCCAGGAATCAATGAGGTCGTGACCGACATGCACGACACAATGCAGGCAGGCGGCACTTGTGGTGATCAAAGGTCTGGAAAGCCACATAGCATTCACTATGGTTCCCGTCTTCAACCTCACACTGTACATAAGGGCCATGCACAGATCTTTCAGGGGGCAGGTGCTCAAAATGAAAAAGGGTTAGCAGCTGATCATTGATGTTGAGGATTGGTGTAAATATGCTAATTAACTTTTTTTGAAGATTATTGTGATTTCTCTTCAATGCTCGTCAATGATTTAATAATAACTACATAATATAATATTCATAATATTCTTACTCACGATATATGGCTGTCTAGTGACAGTGTGTGGATATTTTAGTATATGGTGGTTAGCTAAGGTCCTGACACACATGCGCAACTCCAAAATGATGGGATGGAGTTGAGTCGGAGGGTCATTGATGCAGTTGCTCCTCTCTATGTCTTTCTGCCTCTCTGCTGTGCGTATCAGCCAACCTGACCGAATATTGATAATGATGTTAATCACGTGTTATCAAGTGCTAATCAAATGTTATGATCTTGTGGCAGTACTGTTAATATTTAAACACACACTGGACAGGTGACAGCTAGCGTATTTGGATGCCAGGTGTGCCCAATCTCTGTACAGGGCAGACCAGCAGGAGCAACAAACGGCGAACTTGAAAACATCACGACAACTTGTGGGCAGTGGGTTCAGAACAACATCAACAAAAACTGAATTAAATAATTGCTTGGCAAAGGTAGACTGCTATCTGAGCACATGTCTGCTGTACATAGATCATCTATGACATTCTCTTGGTTAGCTCATTGCTCCATTCATCGATATATACTGAACAAAAATATAAACGCAGAATGTAAAGTCTTGGTCCCATGTTTCATGAGCTGAAATACAAGATCCCAGAAATGTTCCATACACACTAAAACCTTATTTCTCTCAAATTTTGTGCACAAATTTGTTTGCATCCCTGTTAGTGAGCATGTCTTCTTTGCCAGGATAATCCATCCACCTGACAGGTGTGTAATATCAAGAAGCTGATTAAACAGCATGAACATTAGACAGGTACACCTTGTGCTGGGGACAATAAAAGGCCACTCCAAAATGTGCAATTTTGTCACACAACACAATATCACAGATATCTCAAGTTTTTAGGGAATGTGCAATTGGCATGCTGACTGCAGGAATGTCCACCAAAGCTGTTGCCAGATAAACAGTGTGAAGCCATCTGAAGACTAGTACGTCTTCATCTTCCTCTCGAGTCTCAGTGTTGTTTATAGTGCTTTGTATATTTGCTCAGTTTTGAAAAAGACGGTCTGTAAAACTTGCAAGCAAGCAACGGTTTGATTTGTCTAATCTTAGCAATTTCTTCTCAGCTAGCTACATAGCCGTCTTTGTATCAAAGATAATTGCGTAATTATCGTATTTCGCCGTCCTAACGTAGTCTTCACTAGCCAGCTAGCTAACGTCCACTGATTAGCTGCACTGGGAAAACTATTACACTCAACTGAACGACTTGATTAGTGTAGTGTTAGCTAGCTACATAGCTGTCTTTGCTGTCTTCGTATCTTCGTATCCAAGATAATTGTGTTGTTTAGGTTTAGAGTGTGTAGTCTTAGAGTGATTATCTTAATTTACCGAGGTTAGCTAGCCAGCTATTTGTCGTCCTTAACGTAGGAGACTCTGCTAGCTAGCCAACGCTAGCCAACGTCTTCTGAATAGAACTCAACAACCCGGTCGCATTCACAGGTAGTATCACATTTTCACTTCATTTCATTACAGTACAACGGTTTGATTTGTTTGATCGTAGCTAGCTACATAGCTAGCTACATAGCCGTCTTTGTATCAAAGATAATTGTGTAGTCTAGAGCGATTTTCTAGGTTAGCTAGCCAGCTATTGTCGTTCTTTTAACGCAACGTAACGTAAACAACACTGCTAGCTAGCCAGCTAGCCCCCGAATAGCAACACTGCAGAAACTATTACACTCAACGGAACGACTTGATTAGTGTAGTGTCAACAACGCACCCACTGCCAGCTAGCCTACTTCAGCAGTACTGTATCATTTTAATCATTTTAGTCAATAAGATTCTTGCTACGTAGCTTAACTTTCTGAACATTCGAGACGTGTAGTCCACTTGTCATTCCAATCTCATTTGCATTAGCGTAGCCTCTTCTGTAGCCTGTCAACTATGTGTCTGTTTATCCCTGTTCTCTCCTCTCTGCACAGACCATACAAACGCTCCACACCGCGTGGCCGCGGCCACCCTACTCTGGTGGTCCCAGCGCGCACGACCCACGTGGAGTTCCAGGTCTCCGGTAGCCTCTGGAACTGCCAATCTGCGGTCAACAAGGCAGAGTTCATCTCAGCCTATGCCTCCCTCCAGTCCCTCGACTTCTTGGCACTGACGGAAACATGGATCACCACAGACAACACTGCTACTCCTACTGCTCTCTCTTCGTCCGCCCACGTGTTCTCGCACACCCCGAGAGCTTCTGGTCAGCGGGGTGGTGGCACCGGGATCCTCATCTCTCCCAAGTGGTCATTCTCTCTTTCTCCCCTTACCCATCTGTCTATCGCCTCCTTTGAATTCCATGCTGTCACAGTTACCAGCCCTTTCAAGCTTAACATCCTTATCATTTATCGCCCTCCAGGTTCCCTCGGAGAGTTCATCAATGAGCTTGATGCCTTGATAAGCTCCTTTCCTGAGGACGGCTCACCTCTCACAGTTCTGGGCGACTTTAACCTCCCCACGTCTACCTTTGACTCTTTCCTCTCTGCCTCCTTCTTTCCACTCCTCTCCTCTTTTGACCTCACCCTCTCACCTTCCCCCCCTACTCACAAGGCAGGCAATACGCTCGACCTCATCTTTACTAGATGCTGTTCTTCCACTAACCTCATTGCAACTCCCCTCCAAGTCTCCGACCACTACCTTGTATCCTTTTCCCTCTCGCTCTCATCCAACACCTCCCACACTGCCCCTACTCGGATGGTATCGCGCCGTCCCAACCTTCGCTCTCTCGCCCCCGACACTCTCTCCTCTTCCATCCTATCATCTCTTCCCTTCGCTCAAACCTTCTCCAACCTATCTCCTGATTCTGCCTCCTCAACCCTCCTCTCCTCCCTCTCTGCATCCTTTGACTCTCTATGTCCCCTATCCTCCAGGCCGGCTCGGTCCTCCCCTCCCGCTCCGTGGCTCGATGACTCATTGCGAGCTCACAGAATAGGGCTCCGGGCAGCCGAGCGGAAATGGAGGAAAACTCGCCTCCCTGCGGACCTGGCATCCTTTCACTCCCTCCTCTCTACATTTTCCTCCTCTGTCTCTGCTGCTAAAGCCACTTTCTACCACGCTAAATTCCAAGCATCTGCCTCTAACCCTAGGAAGCTCTTTGCCACCTTCTCCTCCCTCCTGAATCCTCCTCCCCCTCCCCCCTCCTCCCTCTCTGCAGATGACTTCGTCAACCATTTTGAAAAGAAGGTCGACGACATCCGATCCTCGTTTGCTAAGTCAAACGACACCGCTGGTTCTGCTCACACTGCCCTACCCTGTGCTCTGACCTCTTTCTCCCCTCTCTCTCCAGATGAAATCTCGCGTCTTGTGACGGCCGGCCGCCCAACAACCTGCCCGCTTGACCCTATCCCCTCCTCTCTTCTCCAGACCATTTCCGGAGACCTTCTCCCTTACCTCACCTCGCTCATCAACTCATCCCTGACCGCTGGCTACGTCCCTTCCGTCTTCAATAGAGCGAGAGTTGCACCCCTTCTGAAAAAACCTACACTCGATCCCTCCGATGTCAACAATTACAGACCAGTATCCCTTCTTTCTTTTCTCTCCAAAACTCTTGAACGTGCCGTCCTTGGCCAGCTCTCCCGCTATCTCTCTCTGAATGACCTTCTTGATCCAAATCAGTCAGGTTTCAAGACTAGTCATTCAACTGAGACTGCTCTCCTCTGTATCACGGAGGCGCTCCGCACTGCTAAAGCTAACTCTCTCTCCTCTGCTCTCATCCTTCTAGATCTATCGGCTGCCTTCGATACTGTGAACCATCAGATCCTCCTCTCCACCCTCTCCGAGTTGGGCATCTCCGGCACGGCCCACGCTTGGATTGCGTCCTACCTGACAGGCCGCTCCTACCAGGTGGCGTGGCGAGAATCTGTCTCCTCACCACGCGCTCTCACCACTGGTGTCCCCCAGGGCTCTGTTCTTGGCCCTCTCCTATTCTCGCTATACACCAAGTCACTTGGCTCTGTCATAACCTCACATGGTCTCTCCTATCATTGCTATGCAGACGACACACAATTAATCTTCTCCTTTCCCCCTTCTGACGACCAGGTGGCGAATCGCATCTCTGCATGTCTGGCAGACATATCAGTGTGGATGACGGATCACCACCTCAAGCTGAACCTCGGCAAGACGGAGCTGCTCTTCCTCCTGGGGAAGGACTGCCCGTTCCATGATCTCGCCATCACGGTTGACAACTCCATTGTGTCCTCCTCCCAGAGCGCCAAGAACCTTGGCGTGATCCTGGACAACACCCTGTCGTTCTCAACCAACATCAAGGCGGTGGCCCGTTCCTGTAGGTTCATGCTCTACAACATCCGCAGAGTACGACCCTGCCTCACACAGGAAGCGGCGCAGGTCCTAATCCAGGCACTTGTCATCTCCCGTCTGGATTACTGCAACTCGCTGTTGGCTGGGCTCCTGCCTGTGCCATTAAACCCCTTCAACTCATCCAGAACGCCGCAGCCCGTCTGGTGTTCAACCTTCCCAAGTTCTCTCACGTCACCCCGCTCCTCCGTTCTCTCCACTGGCTTCCAGTTGAAGCTCGCATCCGCTACAAGACCATGGTGCTTGCCTACGGAGCTGTGAGGGGAACGGCACCTCAGTACCTCCAGGCTCTGATCAGGCCCTACACCCAAACAAGGGCACTGCGTTCATCCACCTCTGGCCTGCTCGCCTCCCTACCACTGAGGAAGTACAGCTCCCGCTCAGCCCAGTCAAAACTGTTCGCTGCGCTGGCCCCCCAATGGTGGAACAAACTCCCTCACGACGCCAGGACAGCGGAGTCAATCACCACCTTCCGGAGACACCTGAAACCCCACCTCTTTAAGGAATACCTAGGATAGGATAAGTAATCCCTCTCACCCCCCCCCTTTAAGATTTAGATGCACTATTGTAAAGTGACTGTTTCACTGGATGTCATTAGGTGAATGCACCAATTTGTAAGTCGCTCTGGATAAGATCGTCTGCTAAATGACTTAAATGTAAATGTAAATGTAAATGTAATTTAATGTTAATTTCTCTACCATAAGCCACCTCCAACGTCATTCAACAGGCCTCACAACAGCAGACATGTAACAATGCCAGCCCAAGACCTCCACATCTGTCTTTTTTAAAATCTGCGGGATCGTCTGAGACCAGCCACTCAGACAGCTGATGAAACTGAGGAGTATTTCTGTCTGTAATAAAGCCCTTTTGTGTGAAATGTGTATTCTGATTGGCTGGGCCTGGCTCCCCAGTGGGTGGGCCTATGTCCTCCCATGCTCACCCATGGAGGCACCCCTGCCCAGTCATGTGAACTCCATAGATTAGGGCCTAATGAATGTATTTCCATACATGAACTGTAACTCAGTCAAATCTTTGACATTTTTCCATGTTGCCTTTATATTTTTGTTCAGTAAATTGTATTTGATTTACTATTGAGTTAAAATCATTGAGAGAAAATATTTTTGCAAGAGATCATTAATACTGCATTATTATTGAGTAGAGAGTCGACCAACAGAGCAGATATGGACAATGCATCAATGATCTTCCTCATTTGTTTAATTAATACTCATCTTCTGGATGATTGAGGATTTTCTGCAACTGATTATTTTACATATTCAGCCAAGCCCTAATGGTTTTGTTGTATAATGTAGATACAGTATGTATATTAAGATGTCTCGATAGATTTTGCCTCTGCTACTCATTTGGTGCCAGAAAGTTGACGTACTTAATTTCCACAAAAGCCACTTATTACACAATGATGTACTCTCTATCTGCTCCACTATATATTTTATTGACAAATCAATGTGTCAGAGTGGAGCGATTTTATGATATTTTGTGTGTGTGTGTGTGTGTGTGTATGGTTTCCTCCCTCTCTCACCAGAAAGGCAGGCTGAGGCTAGTATTGATTTTTCCCAGGCAGGCCTGGATGCAGGATTGTGCATTCTGATTACTGCCATTAGGGCAGAACACTGATATACCACCTCTAGCTCTCAGGCCCTGCCCCACACGAAAACACAACCAGCAATGGAAATCTTTAAGGCAGGACTGGCATAATCCACATGCACGCACATAGATACATATTTAAATACTTTTTTCTTTACATAGTTGAATGTGCTGACAACAAAATCACACAAAAATTATCAATGGAAATCAAATTTATCAATCCATGGAGGTCTGGATTTGGAGTCACACTCAAAATTAAAGTGGAAAACCACACTACAGGCTGATCCAACTTTGAGGTAATGTCCTCAAAACAAGTCAGAATGAGGCTCAGTAGTGTGTATGGCCTCCACGTTCCTGTATGACCTCCCTACAACGCCTGGGCATGCTCCTGATGAGGTGGTGGATGGTCTCCTGAGGGATCTCCTACCAGACCTGGACCAAAGCATCCGCCAACTCCTGGTCAGTCTGTGGTGCAACGTTGCGTTGGTGGATGGAGCGAGACATGATGTCCCAGATGCGCTCAATTGGATTCAGGTCTGGGAAACGGGCGGGCCAGTCCATAGCATCAATGCCTTCCTCTTGCAGGAACTGCTGACACACTCCAGCCACATGAGGTCTAGCATTGTCTTGCATTAGGAGGAACCCAGGGCTAACCGCACTAGCATATGGTCTCACAAGGGGCCTGAGGATCTCATCTCGGTACCAATTGGCAGTCAGGCTAGCTCTGGCGAGCACATGGAGGGCTGTGTGGCCCCCCCAAAGAAATGCCACCCACACCATGACTGACCCATCGCCAAACCGGTCATGCTGGAGGATGTTGCAGAGTGTGCTAAAGCAGTGAATAAAACAACAAAAGCATGTATGGTGGGTGGAACAAAAGGGCTATCTAAGGCATATTGGGCAGGGCTGGGGGCTCTACAGTGAAATAAGACAAAAATCACTAACCAGAACAGCAATAGACAAGGCATATTGACATTGGGGAGTTGCATGTGTAGCCGAGTGATCATAGGGTCCAATGAGTAGCAATAGACCCGATTCAGTTGTCACTAATACGCTAGGCGATCTGGAGACACTACGATTCAGACAGCTAGCGGGCCGGGGCTAGCAGGTGGGCCTCTGGAGATGTTGCAACTGAAGAGACTGCTGAAACCATCATGGACCACTACGTCGGCAGACCAGTCATGATGGATCGGCAGGGCTCTGTGTCGGCAGTAAAGGCCAATTGGCAAAGGAGGTATTGTAGTTCAAGAATTGGCTGATGGACCTCTTTTGCTAGCTGGAAGATGACCCTAGCTTGAGGCTAGCTCCAGGCTAACTGGTGCTTGCTTCGGGACAGAGGCGTTAGCTAGCTAGCTGCAATGACCCGGTGTAAAGGTTCAGAGATTGCAGTAGGAATCCACAGATAAAGAAAAAGCAGTCCGATATGCTCTGGGTTGATATTGCGCTGTGCAGACTGGCATGTATTGACCGCGCTGAGGCTGGCTGATGTCCGAGTTAACTGACTACTAGCTAGTAGCTTGTTAGCTGGCTGGCTTCTGATGGGCGTTCCAGATTCTAAAGTATAAAAATAGCAGATCCATATCACATTGGGTGAGGCGGGTTGCAGGAGAGTATAATATATACAAAATATATACGAAAAAACCGAGGGAAAACAACTATGTACACGGGACAAGAGAAGTACACGTCCGACTACAACACCAACTTGGATTCATCAGTATGACATGATCAGTGCTGCTTTTGATACCATCGATCACCACATTCTTTTGGAGAGATTGGAAACCCAAATTGGTCTACACGGACAAGTTCTGGCCTGGTTAAGATCTTATCTGTTGGAAAGATATCAGTTTGTCGTTGTGAATGGTTTGTCCTCTGACAAATTCAACTGTAAATTTCGGTGATCCTCAAGGTTCCGTTTTAGGACCACTATTGTTTTCACTATATATTTTACCTCTTGGGGATGTTATTCGAAAATATAATGTTAACTTTCACTGCTATGCGGATGACACACAGCTGTACATTTCAATGAAACATGGTGAAGCCCCAAAATTGCCCTCACTAGAAGCATGTGTTTCAGACATAAGGAAGTGGATGGCTGCAAACGTTCTACTATTAAACTCAGACAAAACAGAGATGCTTGTTCTAGGTCCCAAGAAACAAAGAGATCTGTTGAATCTGACAATTAATCTTAATGGTTGTACAGTCGTCTCAAATAAAACTGTGAAGGACCTCGGCGTTACTCTGGACCCTGATCTCTCTTTTGAAGAACATATCAAGACCATTTTGAGGACAGCTTTTTTCCATCTACGTAACATTGCAAAATTCAGAAACTTTCTGTCCAAAAATGATGCAGAAAAATTAATCCATGCTTTTGTCACTTCTAGGTTAGACTACTGGAATGCTCTACTTTCCGGCTACCCGGATAAAGCACTAAATAAACTTCAGTTAGTGCTAAATACGGCTGCTAGAATCCTGACTAGAACCAAAACATTTGATCATATTACTCCAGTGCTAGCCTCTCTACACTGGCTTCCTGTCAAAGCAAGGGCTGATTTCAAGGTTTTACTGCTAACCTACAAAGCATTACATGGGCTTGCTCCTACCTATCTCTCTGATTTGGTCCTGCCGTACATACCTACACGTACGCTACGGTCACAAGACGCAGGCCTCCTAATTGTCCCTAGAATTTCTAAGCAAACAGCTGGAGGCAGGGCTTTCTTCTATAGAGCTCCATTTTTATGGAACGGTCTGCCTACCCATGTCAGAGACGCAAACTCGGTCTCAACCTTTAAGTCTTTACTGAAGACTCATCTCTTCAGTGGGTCATATGATTGAGTGTAGCCTGGCCCAGGAGTGGGAGGGTGAACGGAAAGGCTCTGGAGCAACGTACCACCCTTGCTGTCTCTGCCTGGCCGGTTCCCCTCTTTCCACTGGGATTCTCTGCCTCTAACCCTATTACAGGGGCTGGGTCACTGGCTTACTGGGGCTCTCTCATGCCGTCCCTGGAAGGGGTGCGTCACCTGAGTGTGTTGATTCACTGTTGTGGTCATCCTGTCTGGGTTGGCGCCCCCCCCCCCTTTGGGTTGTGCTGTGGCGGAGATCTTTGTGGGCTATACTCAGCCTTGTCTCAGGATGGTAAGTTGGTGGTTGAAGATATCCCTCTAGTGGTGTGGGGGCTGTGCTTTGGCAAAGTGGGTGGGGTTATATCCTTCCTGTTTGGTCCTGTCCGGGGGTGTCCTCGGAAGGGACCACAGTGTCTCTTGACCCCTCCTGTCTCAGCCTCCATTATTTATGCTGCAGTAGTTTGTGTCGGGGGGCTAGGGTCAGTTTGTTATATCTGGAGTACTTCTCCTGTCCTATTCGGTGTCCTGTGTGAATCTAAGTGTGCGTTCTCTAATTCTCTCCTTCTCTCTTTCTTTCTCTCACTCGGAGGACCTGAGCCCTAGGACCATGCCCCAGGACTACCTGACATGATGACTCCTTGCTGTCCCCAGTCCACCTGGCCATGCTGCTGCTCCAGTTTCAACTGTTCTGCCTTATTATTGTTCGACCATGCTGGTCATTTATGAACATTTGAACATCTTGGCCATGTTCTGTTATAATCTCCACCCGGCACGGCCAGAAGAGGACTGGCCACCCCACATATGCTCTCTCTAATTCTCTCTTTCTTTCTCTCTCTCGGAGGACCTGAGCCCTAGGACCGTGCCCCAGGACTACCTGACATGATGACTCCTTGCTGTCCCCAGTCCACCTGACTGTGCTGCTGCTCCAGTTTCAACTGTTCTGCCTTATTATTATTCGACCATGCTGGTCATTTATGAACATTTGAACATCTTGGCCATGTTCTGTTATAATCTCCACCCGGCACAGCCAGAAGAGGACTGGCCAACCCACATAGCCTGGTTCCTCTCTAGGTTTCTTCCTAGGTTTTTGCCTTTCTCGGGAGTTTTTCCTAGCCACCGTGCTTCTACATCTGCATTGCTTGCTGTTTGGGGTTTTAGGCTGGGTTTCTGTACAGCACTTTGAGATATCAGCTGATGTACGAAGGGCTATATAAATAAATGTGATTTGATTTTGATTTGATCAGAAAGATAACCATCAAAAAACCACAACCAACCATCAAACAACAGCAGGTAGGCGGCACAATCATTAGACACACAGTCACAGGCCGTAATAGCGTGTGCCTCAATCAACTGCCCTGCACAAACAGGTGACTTTCAGCACCACAGATAGCAACCCAAATGAGTAGGCCTACTTACAGACTGTGCCACACACACAAAATGCCTAGTAGTCAGTGCTACTGATTGAGATTGTACAAAAGTGTCTTGGTCTAGATGGAGATGGCAAGGGATGGCAGTGGTCCTTGATTGGTTTCGACTGTATGTCTTAATCTGTTTCAACAGATGCTTGTGTGGCTGGTATGTTGAGGACTAGCTGCAGTAACTTTGTCGCCACGGGAACAGTCTGTGTCAGGTCATGCTGGAACAAAAAGCTGAGTAGTCGTCCAGGTGATTTGTCTCGTACCATTTGTGAACTGTACAATCTGACAAGATCAGCCTTACGTACTTGACGTATTTTGACAGGCTTTCAAGTTTGCTGGTATTTGACATTCGTGACATTGTTTAAATTTTTTGCTGTCCACCAAGCCAAGGAAATTCAGTTCACCAAAGTGGTCAAACCTGGCTCTCATCTGAACATTGATATTGTCTTGTATGTTGTAGTAGATTCGCCCCCTCTCTACGCTGATCGGCTATTTACTATGAGTTTTGCTTTCTGCCAGGCCCAGTTCATTGCAGTTCTGCTTGAATCGCTCATAGAAACGCTGCTGTAGATGCTGCTGTTCCAGTGCTTTCATTGTGTCACTGATACATTACATTTACATTTAAGTCATTTAGCAGACGCTCTTATCCAGAGCGACTTACAAATTGGTGCATTCACCTTATGACATACGGGTAAGGCAGAAACTCATATCCATTACTTTGTTCTGCAGAAAACGGAAGAGCGCGTCAGTTTCATTTAAAATTCCACCATAGGCCATGAGCACAAACAACCACAATGGTGGTCTGTAAATGGATTGCTAACTGTTTTTTTTAACAGCTAAGGCATGTAATAGTCTCACATAGTTGACCCTGTTTGATGACCTGGCACTCTCATTGTTGCCACGAAATGCCAACTCCTGTTTACCTAGGTAGTATGTAGCATTAATTAGGTCTTTCACAATCTAACAATGATCTTTTACTTTTGCATTGTGCATGCTGATGTTTAATCTCTGTTGTTCACTCAATGCCAGATCTGTCCGTGAGCTGTCTTAAGAGTTATCTGGCTTTGGATGTGAGACAGATTTCTCATGCTTGTCGAGTGCTATAGGCAAGTCGATGAAGTTGCAGTAACCGGCTCTTGTCCACACTCTGTCGCTGGTGGAGAACAGCAGGCAGAAGAGTCGGCTGCTAGCAGCTCAGCCACAGAGCCAAGTTGGTCGAAACATACCAAGACAGTCGTGAAGATGGCACGGCAACACCTATTCCCCCTCAGGAGACTGAAATTATTTGGCATGGGTCTTCAGATCCTCAAAAGGTTTTACAGCTGCACCATCGAGAGCATCCTGACGGGTTGCATCACTGCCTGGTATGGCAACTGCTCGGCCTCCGACTGCAAGGCACTACAGAGGGTAATGCGTACAGCCCAGTACATCACTGGGGCCAAGCTTCCTGCCACCCAGGACCTCTATACCAGGCGGTGTCAGATGAAGGTCCTAAAAATTGTCACAAACTCCAGCAACCCGAGTCATAGACTGTTTTCTCTGCTACCACACAGCAAGCGACTCCAAGTCTAGGTCCAAGAGGCTTCTAAACAGCTTCTAGCCCCAAGCCATAATACTCCTGAACATCTAATCAAATTGCTAGCCGGACTATTTGCTGTGCCCCCACCTCTTTTACGCTGCTGCTACTCTCTGTTATTATCTATGCATAGACACTTTAATAACTCTACCTACATGTACATATTACCTCAATTACCTCGACTAACCAGTGACCCCGCACATTGACTCTGTACTGGTACCCCCTGTATATAGCCTCGCTATTGTTATTTTACTGCTGCTCTTTCATTATTTGTTACTTCTATTTGTTATTTTTTAAGTATTTTTCTCAAAACTGCATTGTTGGTTATGGGCTTGTAAATAAGCACTTCACTGTATTGTAGGTTATGGGCTTGTAAATAAGCACTTCACTGTATTGTAGGTTATGGGCTTGTAAATAAGCACTTCACTGTATTGTAGGTTATGGGCTTGTAAATAAGCACTTCACTGTATTGTAGGTTATGGGCTTGTAAATAAGCACTTCACTGCATTGTTGGTTATGGGCTTGTAAATAAGCACTTCACTGTATTGTAGGTTATGGGCTTGTAAATAAGCACTTCACTGTATTGTAGGTTATGGGCTTGTAAATAAGCACTTCACTGTATTGTTGGTTATGGGCTTGTAAATAAGCACTTCACTGTATTGTAGGTTATGGGCTTGTAAATAAGCATTTCACTGTATTGTAGGTTATGGGCTTGTAAATAAGCACTTCACTGTATTGTAGGTTATGGGCTTGTAAATAAGCACTTCACTGCATTGTAGGTTATGGGCTTGTAAATAAGCACATCACTGAATTGTTGGTTATGGGCTTGTAAATAAGCACTTCACTGTATTGTAGGTTATGGGCTTGTAAATAAGCACTTCACTGTATTGTAGGTTATGGGCTTGTAAATAAGCACTTCACTGTATTGTAGGTTATGGGCTTGTAAATAAGCACTTCACTGTATTATAGGTTATGGGCTTGTAAATAAGCACTTCACTGTATTATAGGTTATGGGCTTGTAAATAAGCACTTCACTGTATTGTAGGTTATGGTCTTGTAAATAAGCACTTCACTGTATTGTAGGTTATGGGCTTGTAAATGAGCACTTCACTGTATTGTAGGTTATGGGCTTGTAAATAAGCACTTCACTGTATTGTAGGTTATGGGCTTGTAAATAAGCACTTCACTGTATTGTAGGTTATGGGCTTGTAAATAAGCACTTCACTGTATTGTAGGTTATGGGCTTGTAAATAAGCACTTCACTGTATTATAGGTTATGGGCTTGTAAATAAGCACTTCACTGTATTATAGGTTATGGGCTTGTAAATAAGCACTTCACTGTATTGTAGGTTATGGGCTTGTAAATAAGCACTTCACTGTATTGTAGGTTATGGGCTTGTAAATGAGCACTTCACTGTATTGTAGGTTATGGGCTTGTAAATAAGCACTTCACTGTATTGTAGGTTATGGGCTTGTAAATAAGCACTTCACTGTATTGTAGGTTATGGGCTTGTAAATAAGCACTTCACTGTATTATAGGTTATGGACTTGTAAATAAGCACTTCACTGTATTGTAGGTTATGGGCTTGTAAATAAGCACTTCACTGTATTGTAGGTTATGGGCTTGTAAATAAGCACTTCACTGTATTGTAGGTTATGGGCTTGTAAATAAGCACTTCACTGTATTGTAGGTTATGGGCTTGTAAATAAGCACTTCACTGTATTGTAGGTTATGGGCTTGTAAATAAGCACTTCACTGTATTGTAGGTTATGGGCTTGTAAATAAGCACTTCACTGTATTATAGGTTATGGGCTTGTAAATAAGCACTTCACTGTATTATAGGTTATGGGCTTGTAAATAAGCACTTCACTGTATTGTTGGTTATGGGCTTGTAAATAAGCACTTCACTGTATTGTAGGTTATGGGCTTGTAAATAAGCACTTCACCGTATTGTAGGTTAGGGGCTTGTAAATAAGCACTTCACTGTATTGTAGGTTATGGGCTTGTAAATAAGCACTTCACTGTATTGTAGGTTATGGGCTTGTAAATAAGCACTTCACTGTATTGTAGGTTATGTGCTTGTAAATAAGCACTTCACTGTATTGTAGGTTATGGGCTTGTAAATAAGCACTTCACTGTATTGTAGGTTATGGGCTTGTAAATAAGCACTTCACTGTATTGTAGGTTATGGGCTTGTAAATAAGCACTTCACTGTATTGTAGGTTATGGGCTTGTAAATAAGCACTTCACTGTATTGTAGGTTATGGGCTTGTAAATAAGCACTTCACTGTATTGTAGGTTATGGGCTTGTAAATAACCACTTCACTGCATTGTAGGTTATGGGCTTTTAAATAAGCACTTCACTGTATTGTACCTTCACTGTAAGGTATTGTGTGTAACAGTAAAAGTGAAATGATAATTTAAAACACTAAATATAAATATCCATTAACACACTTCTTATAACTTATTAGACACATTTCCAAACAGCCTTTCTCCGCTCGGTTGAGAATACCTGTTGTATTTGGCGCATGTGACAAATCAAATTTGATTTGTTTAGATTTTGTCTTTCCGTTGATGCCACTCAGATTGAAATGATCGTTTTATTTTCTGTCCCTTCCTTTGATGTAGGTGCCTCAGCTCAGCTGTTGGTCTTCTATTCCTTATCACCCCGTTTTGCTAGAAAATCCCACGTTGAAAACTACTTCAGATGCAACATGTTAGACATTCTGATAAGCTTACTTTTAGCTAGCAGTAAAACGAACGTAACCCCCAAAAAGCGGCAGACGACAAGTGGCGTCCGTAGGCAGGAGTGAGCTCTGCCCATCCCCCATGACCTGTTTCATGCCAAAACACATAAGCATTTATTATTTCAGATCAAAGAAAATGAATAGGACATATTGACACATGAATGGCAGCGAAACGCCCTTTAGCTGGCAGTATAAGGTAGAAACAGCATGCAGGTCATTTGAAGTTTGGAGTTTAAAGGGCGAGAAAGACACAAGGTGAGGCTGCAAAAACATGAAGATGACTCAATTATTTTTTTATCAAATATTTATTTATTTTTCATTCCTTTTCACTGCCTAAACTGACCGCACATCACTGGTGCCTCACAAACAACACACATTACATAGCATTTGTTTCATCCTCCTTACCACTTCACCAACTCTTTCCCAAACATTAGACTACTGTTCTGGCCGTCCCTCCTTTTTATTTTCAACTCTCCGTTTTGCAGCCTTTCTCTTATTGAATTAAACTTCAGCAGTGTCTTTTTTTGCCTCAGTGTATCAGTGTTAATTCTTTCTGCCCGAGTTCCCAAAAGCATTCAGCAATTGGTATGTATTTGGAGCTCTATGGTTCGTCCCTAAAGTTTAGGCTTAGGATACACGCTAACGGCAGATCAAAAATTCTGAAAGAAAAACATCAATGTAGCCTATAGATATGAACTGCACAAGAATTATACATTTATATAGTTTTTATGCATTGTTTTCTCTTCATTCAACCACCCACCTAACAACCCTTCGTCCACACAATATTTCATGACCCTTAACCCGCCCTCTCTGTGGATATAACTGTGGGGACTGTGGGTTATGAGTCAACCTGCACATCACTAGTGTGTGTGTGGTGTTTATTTACAAGAGAGTGTGCTGGGATCACATTCAAAGGGCCCTGTAATGAGGACAGATGAGCAGGGGTGTGTGTGTGTGTGTGTGTGTGTGTGTGTGTGTGTGTGTGTGTGTGTGTGTGTGTGTGTGTGTGTGTGTGTGTGTGTGTGTGTGTGTGTGTGTGTGTGTGTGTGTGTGTGTGTGTGTGTGTGTGTGTGTGTGTGTGTGTGTGTGTGTGTGTGCGTGTGTCATTCCACAAATTCGGTCTCTTTTTAGAAGTGTAACCTGGTAAAAAAATATACAGTTGGATTTAATTTGAACATTCTGTCATAAAGAGCACATGTTCAACTTCTGAAAAAACATGTTTTCCCTTCTCAGAAAGTTAAATAACTTTGTGCCAAATACAGTAACAGGGTTGACAATCTCTTCCTAAAGTTGCCAGAAATCCCTTGTGACAGGTGGAATGGAAGCTTGTGACAGTGACACAAAAACGTGACAGTTGTCTTTAATTTTCCATTTAGCTGGAATAGAAACAGAAAACACTGGGCTAACTATTCAATACACTGATGGCAAGTAAGATTAGAAACACACACACACATACCTCTATCCATTTCTGTGGACAGAGGTCATGATATTTCTCCAAACAGCCTTTCTCCGTTCGCTCGAGAAATACATTTGGAAACAAGTCGAGATCGGACCATGAAAGCACTGCATCTGGTGGGGGAATATTTTCTGAAAGTATCGCCAGGGTTACTTGAAATAGTAAAACAAATATTATTACTCAAATTTAAAAAGTAATGAGTTAAATTACTCTGTTACACACTAGTGCTGAGTGATTAGCGAAAAAATCATCACGGCCATTTTTTTAAACATGAAATGGACGATGCATTATGTGGGTTGAATGTCGTAACAACATAGAATAAAACAATTCATAAAAGTCCCATAGTAGTGACTTCCCATTACTGCTTATCACTTATTAAGCGTCATTTATTCACATTACTTTACATCAATAAAATATTTCAGTTGTGTATATTACATTAGTTTAATTTGATGACTTTATTATTTTATTCCAAGTCATCATCTCATCTCTATAGAGCTGCTGCCTACGCTGTCTGACAAAATCACAATTTTAGTTCTTCTTCAAAGTAAATAAGGCACTTTTATGACTGCTGAATACCAAATATCATTCACTTAGACCATACATTTTCAGGTAGAGATACCGCATGAAGCAACTGCTCTATCCCTCTCCATTTTGCATTTTTTTCTCTCTTTTATGTAGCAGGGGTAAAAGGAACACAGATCGGACAAGAGGAGCTCAGTGTATCATGGTCCTATAAGTACCATGTTTTCTATGCTAAACTATGTAGAATATTGGCCTGTTGGAAACAACAACTCCCTACTACATCTGATCTGTTTTATCTGTACAGAAACTGTGCAATGTGCGCATTGAGCTCACAAAAAAATGATGAAAAAGAAATGAGTCACTAAAGGAATATTATTACGTAACGCATAACTTATGTAACGCATTACCCCCAACACTGACATGTTCAATAAATTCACAATTCTGTGATTGTCGTTTATAGTGCTTTCGGAAAGTGTCCATACCCCTTGACTTATTCTACATTTTGTTGTTACAGCTTCAATACAAAATGGATGAAATCGTTTTTTTCTTCTTCTAACTCATCTACACACAATACCCCATAATGACAAAGTGAAAACATGTTTTTAGAATGTAAAAAAAAACAACTTAAATACAGAAATATCTCAGTTACATAAGTATTCACACCTCTGAGTCAATGGGTAAGTCAATGGGTCAATGGGTAAGTCTCTAAGAGCTTTACACACCTGGATTGTACAATATTTATTATGCTTTTTAAAATTCTTCAATCTCTGTCAAGTTGGTTGTTGATCATTGCTAGACAGCCGTTGTCAAGTCTTTTCTTGTCTTTGTCTCCCAGTGTCTATTGAAAAGCAGACTGTACCAGGTTTTCCTCTAGGATTTTGCCTGTGCTTAGCTCTATTCTGGGTTTTTTATCTTAAGAAAACTCCCTAGTCCTTGCCGATGACAAGCATACCCATAACATGATGCAGCAATCATCATGATTGAAAATATAAGGAGAGGTACTCAGTGATGTTAAGTTGGATTTTCCTCAAACATAAAGCTTTGTGTTCAGAATATTAAGTGTCACGTTCAGACCTTAGTTCTGTTATTATATCTTTGTTTTAGTATGATCAGGGCGTGAGTTGGGTGGGTTGTCTATGTTCGTTTTTCTATCATTTGGGATTTCTGTGTTCAGCCTATTATAGTTCTCAATCAGAGGCAGCTGTCATTCGTTGGCCCTGATTGAGAATCATACTTAGGTAGCCTGGTTTCACTTTTGAGTTGTGGGTGTTTATTTTCCGTGTCAGTGTTTGTGCCACACGGGACTGTTTTGTTTGTGTCATTTAGTCACGTTTATTGTTTTTGTATTTCAGTATTAATTTTTGATTAAACATTATGGACACTTACCACGCTGCACATTGGTCCTCTGATCCTTCTCGCTACTCCTCCTCAGAAGAGGAGGACGAGATCCATTACATTAAGTATATTTATTTGACACATTTTTTGCATTGTCCTCATGGTGAAATCTCTGATTAATGCCCTCCTTGCTTGGTCTGTGAATTTTGGTGGGTGGCCCTCTCTTGGCAGTTTTGCTGTGGTCCCATATTCTTTAAATTTTTTAATATTGGATTTAATGGTGCTCTGTGGGATGTTTAAAGTTTCTGATATTTTTTATAACCCAACCCTGATCTGTACTTCTCCACAACGTTGTCCCTGACCTGTTTGGAGAGCTCCTTGGTCTTCATGGTGCCACTTGCTTGGTTTTACCCCTTGCTTAGTGGTGCCACTTGCTTAGTGGTGTTGCAGACTCTAGAGCCTTTCAGAACAGGTGTATATATACTGAGATCATGTGACACTTAGATTGCACATAGGTGGACTTTATTTAACTGATTATGTCACATCTGAGGGTAATTGGTTGCACCAGATCTTATTTAGGGGCTTCATAGCAAAGGGGTGAATACACATGCACACACCACTTTACCGTTTTTAATAAATATATTTTTAAACAAGTAATTTTTTTTCATTTCACTTCACCAATTTGGACAATTTTGTGTATGTCCATTACACGAAATCCAAATAAAAATCTATTTAAATTATAGGTAGTAATGCAACAAAATCTGAAAAAAGCCAAGGGGGATGAAAACTTTTACAAGGCACGGTACATAGTTTATTTGGGCATCATTTATCCGTGCAGTGAGGAAGGGAACAATCGATGAGGGTGAGAGCGAAGGGCAGAGGAGAAGAAATTTGACACATTTAGTATGGGGACAATGTTATTTATTTGTCTTTTGTACTGTAGCTGTTAGTCTTATTTCTAGAAGCCACACACGTCCATTAATGATTCCGAAAAATACATTGCAAGCTTAAACAATCATTTTTTTCAAGAAGAGCAGGAGTCGTTCTTACTACAGTTGCTCTGTCCTGAGAGAACATTCAGCTTGGAACTAGAATCAATGTGATTTTCCTCACAATAACAACTGCATTAGGAGCGGGTGGAGGGAAATTTCTCCATTGAACAAATTCTACAGCAACTGGATCCTAATTATCTGATGTTGTGGATCAGTAAAGGGCCTCTCATTTCGAGACCTTGGCAATATGGCCGCTAGATCGCTGAAACTAGGGATGAAAATGAAAGAATAAAAAGAAGAAAAACTAAGCAATTAAACAAATCTCCAATGACTTCTGTGAAATTCAATTTTTTCCCAATGCACCCACCAGAGAGATAGAGAGCGGGATGGATAGAGAGAGAGCAGAGAGAAATAGAGGGAGCGAGTAAGAGAGGGATGAAGAGCATATGAAGAAGGATGGCAATCATAGAGAGATGAGTGATGAATCATCAAGCCTCTGACAGGGGAGATAGAGGAGGAAACGAAGGGAAAAAAAGATCTGAGAAAAAAGGAATGAGATGATCGATGCTCACAAACCTTGTATTTATGTAGTACGTTGTGAAATACAGCGAGAGCAGTGGAGGCTGGTGACTCAAAACATTTAGGAGGATGGGAGGCGGGTAACTCATGGAGACGATAAAGTGTGTTTCAGAAATCTTCAAAGACTAATTATTTTAACCTGAAGAATTTAATAAAGACATTTATAGTACAATATTATGGGGAATGGGAATAAGAGGGCTACTTCCACCGTGTGGAAAAGGGATCACAACAGGGATCGAATGAGGGTATGAAGCATGAGTTGAGGTGTTCAGAGGCTTGACCAGTGCAGGACAGGATTTGACTGGGAAGACAAAAAACAATAACACAACACACTACATGAGTGGGATGAGTGGGCACATGACACATGGCTTCAGTTCATGTCAGGAGAAAGTTGACGAAGGCAGTGGAGTGGAGTTGTCATCATCTCTTAAATCAGGAAGCAGGGGGGGACTTAGCTGTAAATGCAAATAGCAGATACATTCCATTACAGCTGCGCCATCGTATGTTTGGACGACGAGTTTCTCTCTGAACTTAAACTCTGACATCTCAAAATTCATAAAGTCAAACACAGACTGCACATCTCGCCCACTTGACACATCAAAGTATCCCAAGAAACGTTCCTGAATAAAGCCCTGATAATCCACATACTTGCGAATAACTGAGAACTTCAAGCAGATTGGTGCCACCATAAGTTCCAGAGCAGTGGGACAATTTTTAGCCCCTGAGGTCTGACATTTTTCCTTACTAGTTAACCTAACTAAGAAAACTTTGGACCCTATACGGTATGACAGTGATTAATCACTTGTAAAAATATTTTATATGGGCTATGATGGTACCAGTTTTTGCTAATCAGGTCACATTATTTTTTTTTAACTCCTGGCCCTGGGGTGGTATGAAAACCCTGTCAAACTGCAGCTACCTTGTATTTGTTAATATACAGTTGAAGTCGAAAGTTTACATACACCTGAGACAAATACATTTAAACTCAGTTTTTCACAATTCCTGACATTTAATTCTAGTAAAAATTCCCTGTCTTAGGTCAGTTAGGATCACCACTTTATTTTAAGAATGTGAAATGTCAGAATAATAGTAGAGATAGTGATTTATTTCAGCTTGTATTTCTTTCATCACATTCCCAGTGGGTCAGAAGTTGACATACACTCAATTAGTATTTGGTAGCATTGCCTTTAAATTGTTTAACTTGAGTCAATCGTTTTGGGTAGCCTTCCACAAGCTTCCCACAATAAGTTGGGTGAATTTTGGCCCATTCCTCCTGACAGAGCTGGTGTAACTGAGTCAGGTTTACAGTCCTCCTTGCTCGCGCATGCTTTTTCAGTTCTGCCCACAAATTTTCAATAGGATTCAAATAAAATCGAAGTTTATTTGTCACGTGCGTCGAATACAACAGTGAAATGCTTACTTACAGGCTCTAACCAATAGTGCAAAAAAGGTATTAGGTGGACAATAGGTAAGTAAAGAAATAAAACAACAGTAAAAAGACAGGCTATATACAGTAGCGAGGCTTTAAAAGTAGCGAGGCTACATACAGACACCGGTTAGTCAGGCTGATTGAGGTAGTATGTACATGTAGATATGGTTAAAGTGACTATGCATATATGATGAACAGAGACTAGCAGTAGCATAAAAAGAGGTTGATGGGTGGTGGGTGGCGGGTGGCGGGACACAGGGCTTTGCCATTTTGCCACAACTGTGGAAGTATGCTTGGGGTGATTGTCCATGTGGAAGACCCATTTGCGACCAAGCTTTAACTTGCTGACTGATGTCTTGAGATGTTACTTCAATAT
Organism: Oncorhynchus gorbuscha; assembly: GCF_021184085.1. Taxonomy (NCBI): domain Eukaryota; kingdom Metazoa; phylum Chordata; class Actinopteri; order Salmoniformes; family Salmonidae; genus Oncorhynchus; species Oncorhynchus gorbuscha. The sequence goes on from NC_060188.1 coordinate 66,972,543, forward strand.
ATTCACATAATTTTCCTACCTCATGATGCCATCTATTTTGTGAAGTGCACGAGTCCCTCCTGCATTAAAGCACCCTCAAACATGATGCAGCCACCCCCGTGCCATGTCAATTAGCTTATCAGTAGCTTCTAAAGCCATGACATCAATTGTTTTCGACAACCCAGAAAAGACAGACGAAAGTTTGATATGTTCAGCAAGTAAAGCATCGAGATGTGTATTTACCTTTGCAAGGTCCTTGTAGTTTTTATTGAAAAAATATTTCACCTTTATTTAACCAGGTAGGCTAGTTGAGAACAAGTTCTCATTTACAACTGCTACCTGGCCAAGATAAAGAAAAGCAGTGCGACACAAACAACAACACAGAGTTACACATGGAATAAACAAGTGTACAATCAAGTGTACACAATAGGAAAAAAATATTAAAAAGTAATAATACAGTGTGTGCAAATGGCGTGAGGAAGTAAGGCAATAAATAGGCCATAGTAGCGGCGTAATTACAATTTAGCAAACTAACATTGAAGTGATAGATGAGCAGATGATATGCAAGTAGAAATACTTGTGTGCAAAAGAGCAGAAAACAAAATTAAAACAATATGGGGATAAGGCAGGTAGATTGGATGGGCTATTTACAGATGGGCTATGTACAGTAGCAGTGATCGGTTAGCTGCTCAGATAGCTGATGTTTAAAGTTAGTGAGGGAAATATAAGTCTCCAGCTTCAGCGATTTTTGCAATTCTTTCCAGTCATTGGCAGCAGAGAACTGGAAGGAAAGGTGGCCAAATGAGGTGCTGGCTTTGGGGATGACCAGTGAGATATACTTGCTGTTGTTATCATGACCAGTGAGCTGAGATAAGGCAGAGCTTTACCTAGCATAGACTTATAGATGACCTGGAGCCAGTGGGTCTGGCGACGAATATGTAGCGAGGCCCTGCCGACTAGAGCATACAGGTCGCAGTGGTGGGTGGTATATGGGGCTTTGGTGACAAAACGGATGGCACTGTGATAGACTGTATCCAGTTTGCTGAGTCGAGTATTTCTCAATGACATCGCCGAAGTCAAGGATTGGTAGTCAGTTTTACGAGGATATGTTTGGCGTTGTGAGTGTAGTTGGCTTTTTTGCGAAATAGGAAGCCGATTCTAGATTTAATTTTGGATTGGAGATGTTTTATATGAGTCTGGAAGGAAAGTTTACAGTCTAACCAGACACCTAGGTATTTGTAGTTGTGTCAGGACCCGGTTACGAACCCAGGTCTCCGGAGTGAGAAACAGTCACTTAACCAACTGAGCCACAAATAGTTGGCAGAACCCAGAAGATGAGGCAGACACAGCAGTACTTGAGATGGTGTATTTAATGAAGTAAAAAGTGAAGTTCTTCAGGAAAACATGTAACTCCACAACCTCAAAAGGAATTCCACAAGAACAAAGGTAATCCTCCAAGACAAAAAGGTAAATCCACAAGGTGGAAGGTACAGCACAATAAGCCTAAAAAAATACTCAAAAACAAACAAACAAGAACAAAAAAACAGAATTCTACAAGAGAGTCCACTGGGATCAACAAGAGTTCACAGAGTACTAGGGCTGGGTGCTAACATAAAAACACAGAGCAAAGGACTGAGGAAAACAAAGGGTTTAGTTACAATCAGGGGAAACGAGGCACAGGTGCAAATAATAATGGAGATCAAGGAAAAACAAAAGGTCAAAAGGCACAATGGGGGCATCTAGTGACCAAAAACCGGAACAACCCTGGCCAAATCCTGACAAGTTGTCCACATATTCTAATTCAGAACCGTCCAGAGTAGTGATGCTAGTTGGGCGGGCAGGTGTGGGCAGCGAAAGGTTGAAAAGCATGCATTTGGTTTTACTAGCGTTTAAGAGCATTTGGAGGTCACGGAAGGAGTGTTTGTTGTGTGACATTGAAGCTCGTTTGGAGGTTTGTTAACACAGTGTCCAAAGAAGGGCCAGATGTATACAGAATGGTGTAGTCTGCATAGAGGTGGATCAGGGAATCACCAGCAGCAAGAGCGACAGCGTCTGCTAAATGGCATATATTATTATTATTATTATATATACAGAGAAAATAGTCGGCCTGAGAATTGAACACAGTGGCACTCCCATAGAGACTGCCAGAGGTCCGGACAACAGCCCCTCCAGTTTGTCACAATAAACTCTGTCTGAGAAGTAGTTGGTGAACCAGGCCATGCAGTCATTTGAGAAACCAAGGCTGTTGAGTCTGCTGATAGGAATATGGTGATTGACAGAGTCGAAAGCCTTGGCCAGGTCGATGAAGATGGATGCACAGTACTGTCTTTTATCGATGGGGGTTATGATATCGTATAGTACCTTGAGCGTGGCTGAGGTGCACCCATGACCAGCTCGGAACCTGGATTGCACAGAGGAGAGGGTATGGTGGGATTCGAAATGGTCAGTGATCTGTTTATTAACCTGGCTTTCGAAGAATTTAGAAAGGCAGGGCAGGATGGATATAGGTCTATAACAGTTTGGGTCTAGAGTTTCACCCCCTTTGAAGAGGGGGATGACTGCTGCAGCTTTCCAATCTTTAGGGATCTCGGGCAATATGAAAGAGAGGTTGAACAGACTGGTAATAGGGGTTGCAACAATGGCGGCGGATAATTTTAGAAAGAGAGGGTCAAGATTGTCCAGCCCAGGTAATTTGTACGGGTCCAGGTTTTGCAGCTCTTTCAGAATATCTGCTGTCTGGATTTGGGTGAAGGAGAAGCTGGGGAGGTTTGTGGAAGTAGCTGCAGGGGTTTCGGAGCTGTTGGACAGCTGATCTCAGTGCAGTGGGCAGCTGTGAGGAGGTGCTCTTATTCTCCATGGAGTTTACAGTGTCACAAAACGTTTGGGAGTTAGAGCTAAAGGTTGCAAATTTCTGTTTGAAAAAGCTAGTCTTTGCTTTCCTGACTGACTGCGTGTATTGGTTCCTGACTTCCCTGAAAGTTGCATATCGCGGGGACTCTTCGATGCTAGTGCAGCCCGCCACAGGATGTTTTTGTGCTGGTCGAGGGCAGTCAGGTCTGGAGTGAACCAAGGGCTATATCTGTTCTTAGTTCAAAATTTTGTTTTTCCTCAGGATTTCGCCTGCAATATCAGTTCTGTTATACTCACAGACAACATTTTGAAACTTTAGGGTGTTTTCTATCCAATACTAATAATAATATGCATATATTAGCACTGAGACTGAGGAGCTGGCCGTTTACAATGGGCACCTTTTCATCCAAGCTACTCAATACTGGCCCTGCAGCCATAAAAAGTTAACGAATGACCAGGCATCCTCGACTGACGGAATGAGGTCAATATCCTTCCAGGATACCCAGGCCAGGACAATTAGAAAGGCCTGCTCAAAGAAGTGTTTTAGGGAGCATTTGACAGTGATGAGGGGTGGTCGTTAGACCACGGACCCATAATGGATGCAGGCAATGAGGCAGTGGTCGCTGAGATCCTGATTGAAAACAGCAGAGGTGTATTTGGAGGGCAAGTTGGTCAGGATAATATCAATGAGGGTGCCCATGTTTACGGATTTAGGGTTGTACCTGGTGGGTTCCTTGATAATTTGTGTGAGCTCGAGGGGATCTAGCTTAGATTGTAGGACTGCCGGGTAGTTAAGCATATCCCAGTTTCGGTCACCTAACCGTATGAACTCTGAAGATAGATGGGGGGCAATCAATTCACATATGGTGTCCAGGTCACAGCTGGGAGCTGAGGGGGGTCTATAACAGGCGGCAATAGTGAGAGACTTATTTCTGGACAGATACATTTTTACAATTAGAAGCTCGAACTGTTTGGGCACAGACCTGAAAAGTATGACAGAACATTGCAGGCTGTCTCCGGAGTAGATTGCAACTCCTCCCCCTTTGGCAGTTCTATCTTGTTGGAAAATGTTGTAGTTGGGTATGGAAATCTCCACATTTCTGGAGACCTTCCTAAGCCAGTATTCAGGCATGGCTAGGACATCAGGGTTGGTGGAGTGTGCTAAAGCAGGGAGGCTTCTGATGTTAACATGCATGGAACCAAGGCTTTTTCAGTTACAGAAGTCAACAAATGAGAGTGCCTGGGGACATGCAAAGCCGTGGTTAACCTCCACATCACCAAAGGAACAGAGGAGGAGTAGGATGAGGGTACAGTTAAATGAAAGGAGCAGATTTCTGGGCGTGGTAGAATAGATTCAAGGCATAATGTACAAGGGTAGGGTGAGGGTGCAGTGGAGGTAAACCCAGGCACTGAGTGATGAAAAGAGAGGTTGTATCTCTGGACGCGCTAGTTATCCTGGGTGAGGTCACCGCATGTGTGGGAGGTGGGACAAAGGAGGTATCTGAGGCATGTTGAGTGGGACTAGGGGCTCCACAGTAAACTAAAACAATGATAACTATCCTAAACAACAGTATACTAGGCAAATTGACATTTGAGAGAGACATAAAAACGATGCATAAAAGCAATCACATGTGTTGATTGGGAGAGCTAGCTAAGACAACAACAGGTAAGACAACAACAGCTAATCAGCTAAGACAACAACAACAGGTAAAATGGCGATGGACGGGTAGAGAGGGTCGGTTAACTACACACAGAGCCTGAGTTCAAGGCTGGGGCCGACAGATATACAGAAAATAATAAACAAAATGGAGTACCGTCATTAATGAACAGTCCAGCAGGCATCAGCTATTTAGCCAAGTGATCATAGGGTCCAGTGAACTGCAATAGATGGAACAGGGAAGCCGCAGGTTATTAGTTACTACGCTAGCATGCAGGAGACACAGCGTTTAAAGTTAGCAGGCTGGGGTTAGTAGAAGGGTCTGTTCCGACATCCGGCAAAGTCTGGTTAAGGGCACAGCGGATGGAGTTCCGTCAGCAAACCAGTCGTGGTAATACGGCGGAGCGCCGTGTCGACAAAGGGTCCAGGCCAGATGGTGAAAGAGGTATTGTAGTTGTAGTACTTTTGTTTGCTAGCCGGGAGAAGCTTCTGGCTCGCGGCTAACTGGTGCTTGCTTCAGGGCAGGGGCGATAGTCACTCTAGCCACTCAGTAGCTGCTAGCTAGCAGCGATGATCCGATGCAAAGGTCCAGAGCTTACGGCAAGGATCCAGTGGAGTAGTGGATTCTAGCGGTGTTGGGGTAGAGTCCGGGAGGCATCAACTGTGTAGCCGAGTGATCACTGAGTAGGCCGGGAGGTGGGCCTGGCTCAGAGCTAGCTTCGGGGCTGGGTCACTTGGTGGCAGCTAGCTAGCTGTGATGATCAGGAGTAATGGTCCAGGGCTTACGGCAGGAATCCGGTATTGTAGTGGAGAAAACAGTCCGATACTGGCAGGATGACAAGTATTATCCAGGTTAAAAAAACGTCTGTTGTCTGTGCGGAAGGTAAAGGCCGCTAGCAGTGGCTGACAATGACTAAATAGCTGGTAGCTGGTTAGCCTCTGATGGCTAGCTGCCGATGGAGGTTCTGGCTATAAGTCTAAAAAAAATAGCGGCTCCGTATCACATTGGGTGAGGCGGGTTACTGGAAGGTATATTTATTCTAAAAATGGGTAAGAGATTGAAAATCGAGAAAAATACAAAAAGTACACGAGAGAACAAACCACGTCTGCAATGCTACACCATCTTGGTTAAGTTGCCCTTGTCAGCGGGAACTTTCCATCTCGTCGTGTCCTCTTGAAAGCAAATTCTTGCATGCCCAAAAACGCTGGCAAGGCCAGCAATACAGTCGGCTTGAGGAAACGCTCCCTGTTAACCAGCTATTCTTTTGATACCGGGTGCTATTAAACACCCTCACCTTTTCAACCTTCTTCACAAAACTGATCTCAGGCAGAGGTCGACCCTCGCTTTTAATTTGCACATTTTCCATGTACTCCAGAGAATGAAAGGGATTCTTCAACAAAAAGTCCAAGACATTTTTAGCAGCGTTGGCCATTCTACCATTCTGCCTCAGAAAACTGCACACTCGCAATGATAGCAATGAAGGCAAATTTAAATAAATTGCACTAACCAGTGTCGTGTCTTTGGCTATGACGGATTAAGTGATATGACAATCTATTCTATAAAAGACTGAGAAGACTGAGGAACAAAGGGCGAAGCTGTGCTATTATAAATACAGCATCTTATGCATTCTAAATTACCGCCCATTTGAAAAAGAAAATGCAATAAATATTTACTCTGAGCTGCGCTTCGGTAGGTTGGTGGTAGATGAAAGGCCGTGTTGCCCAACCGAGTCCCTTGTCCTTTGAAGAATGTACCTGCAGGTAACAAGTGGAGAACAGAGGAGCCTCTTAAAGAAGAAGTTACAGGTCTGTGAGAGCCAGATATCTTGCTTGTTTATAGGTAACCAAATACTTATTTTCCACCAGAATTTGCAAATAAATTCATTAAAAATCCTACAATGTGATTTTCTGGATATTTTTTTTATAATTTTGTCTGTCATAGTTGAAGTAATATGAAGTGTACCTATGATGAAAATTACAGGCCTCTCTCATCTTTTTAAGTGGGAGAACTTGCACAATTGGTGGCTGACTAAATACTTTTTTGCCCCACTGTATGTCTGTGGAAGGGGGTGAGGCCTACGACCCTCCTTGGTTTTGTATTGAAGTCAATGAAGCCAGAGGAGGACGGAAGCTCGCTGTCCTCCAGCTGCACCATGGTGCTACCCCAGACAGTGCTGTTGAAGTTACTGTAGACCTTCAATGCAAAAAGTTGTTATTTATTCAATTATTTGTTGACATATGAATATATTTAATATAGTTTTATCTAAAAAGGATAACTTTTTAAATCTTTCACTATTTTAATTTTTATGAAATTTCACTCCACTTCCTCTGAGGAGGCAGAGAACCACAGAATCCCTCCTACTCTAATAAACATATCTTTAACTTAGCCTACTCCCAACAAAGCCACGGGCTGACTCCCTCCAAACTGTCAGGCTCCATGCAGCCCTGCTCTACTTTACTATACTGTAGCTTCTTTACAGAGAGAGATGCTCCTCCATGTGATCAATAATGGATGGGCCTGTCTCCTACCCTGCAGTAGGCCAGCACATTAGGTAATGCAGGAGCTGCATTTAACTAGATGGGCTTGTTAATGCCTCCCCCTGGGAAGGGTCCGGTGGGTACCATGGAGTAATGTTTGTAGATCGCAGATCACAGTGCACTCCAAGTGGGCTGGGCACACCTTGGTGGCATCCTGGTGAGGGTGATAGGGATTGGCATTCATCTCTTCTGTTCTCTCAAACCGAACTCCTACCCCCTCCTTTACATCTACCCCCTCTTAGCCCTAGTTCAAACACCGCTCTATCGTTGGACTGAAAAAATAAATAAGTCAGTCTGAAACCATAAAGTGCGCCTCATTGGACGTTTGACTATAGTTCAGCAGCTTCTGACGCTCGGTGCTGTTGAAGCTCACCTCTGTTTCATACAACGAGCCAGAGCAGTTCTTCCTCTGCCGGAGAAATGGTCATGCATATGAATATATGTTAATTGCATGCAAATAAACATTGCTTCGCTACCACACCCACAATGGAAGCACAATTCTGGTCTTCTGTAAAGGGTCGTTGTTACGCATGAATTCGACCCAAAACCAACGAGGAAGTCTGCTGCAGTGTTGAGAGCGTTTGTATGAAACCAATCATTATGTCAAGCAAAGCTGTTACCATGCCAGCACACTCTTAACTGTATATTACTCTATTTCACTTTTTCGCCCATACCTGTACCCTGTATCCTGTAGCCTAACCACATCCCTGACCATACCATCCTGTAGTTTTCATTCAACAATTGTTCCCCTACTACTTCCCTCACCCCTCACTTTAATTCCCCTTACCTCTTACCTCTTACCTCTTACCTCTTACCCCTTACCCCTTACCTCTTACCCCTTACCCCTTACCTCTTACCCCTTACCTCTTACCCTTACTGTTATCCTTACCACATGGACATTCATTATCTTTCTTGGGGTTTTAAAATGAGGGGAAGATAGGCTACACTTGTTGGAGCTTTCAAGAATCCCCTATAATACACATTGGACATTTAATAGTACCAACATGGGAATGTCATAGCCATTGGCAGAAACAAATATATATAATTGCTAAATCTTTAAATGGGGGATCAGGGGGGTTAATCTGCATATGGAAACAGCATCTAACGTCATGTAGCCTATATCTCAGCAGGCTACTACTTTCCTATTTTATTGTGCACTATGTAAGCTCTGTAGGAGAGCTATCTCTCTTGCAATTTTGTATTACTGACAGACTCAGCTAAACCATGGACCTTGGGAGCATTGACCTGCTAACACACCAGCCTCGGCCCTCCAACAGGGCCCTCGCTCTCCCTCATGGCCTCTCCTGGCCCCTATGGTTTCTGATTGGTTCTCTGTGAGGATTTAAAAGGGCCCCTCAATTAGGCTTGGGTGGAAGTGCCTGTCGGAATGAGACTGTGTCTGGTTGTACCACTCTGCATGCGGGGGCTGGCGCAGTGCCATGGCTCAGGGTCATGAACCGCGGGTCTACCAGCTCTCTAATGTCTGAGGCGTACGCCTCGCTGAGTGACACGCTGTATGTAAAAGAGAGAGGAAGGAGAGGAAAGGTAGGGAGAGGGAGAGATGAAGGAGAAACAAGGAGAGTGTGAGAGAGAGAGAGATTGGGTGGTGTGTGTGTTTGTGTCATGTTTGTCATTTATTATCATGTCTTGTCCCTGTGCTCCCCATTCGATTCGTTTCCCTCTGCTGGTCTTATTAGGTTCTTTCCCTCTTTCTATCCTTCTCTCTCCCCCTCCCTCTCTCACTCTCTCGCTCTCTCTTCTCTCTATCGTTCCGTTCCTGCTCCCAGCTGTTCCTATTCCCCTAATCATCATTTAGTCTTCCCACACCTGTTCCCGATCCTTTCCCCTGATTAGAGTCCCTATTTATTCCTTTGTGTTCCGTTCCTGTCCCGTCGGTTCCTTGTTTTGTATTCACCATGCTGTGATTGTGTTTCGCCCTGTCCTGTCGTGTTTTTTGCCTTCATCAGATGCTGCGTGTGAGCAGGTGTCTCTGTCTACTACGGCCTGCGCCTACCCGAAGCGACCTGCAGTCTGTGGCCGCTTCTCTTGTCATTCCCCTCTACAGACTAGAGGATTTCTGTTATTCCCTGTTTGGACTTGAATAAACTCTGTTTCTGTTAAGTCGCTTTTGGGTCCTCTATCACCTGCATGACAGAAGGAACCGACCAAGTAATGGACCCAGCGACTTCAGACGCTCGTTACACTGCCGTCGAGATCCAAGGAGCCATGCTCGGCAGACACGAGCAGGAATTGTCTGCTGCTCGCCATGCCGTGGAGAACCTGGCCGCTCAGGTTTCCGACCTCTCTGGACAGTTCCAGAGTCTACGTCTCGTGCCACCTGTTACTTCCTGGCCTGCCGAGCCTCCAGAACCTAGGGTTAATAACCCACCTTGCTACTCCGGGCAGCCCACTGAGTGCCGCTCCTTTCTCACGCAGTGTGAGATTGTGTTCTCTCTCCAACCCAACACATACTCTAGAGAGAGAGCTCGGGTTGCTTACGTCATTTCACTCCTTACTGGCCGGGCTCGAGAATGGGGCACAGCTATCTGGGAGGCAAGGGCTGATTGCTCTAACAAGTTCCAGAACTTTAAAGAGGAGATGATTCGGGTTTTTGACCGTTCAGTTTTTGGTAGGGAGGCTTCAAGGGCCCTGGCTTCCTTATGCCAAGGTGAACGGTCCATAACGGATTATTCTATTGAGTTTCACACTCTTGCTGCCTCTAGTGAGTGGAACGAGCCGGCGCTGCTCGCTCGTTTTCTGGAGGACTCCACGCAGTGGTTAAGGATGAGATTCTCTCCCGGGAGGTTCCTTCAGATGTGGACTCTTTGATTGCTCTCGCCATCCGCATAGAACGACGGGTAGATCTTCGTCACCGGGCTCGTGGAAGAGAGCTCGCATCAACGGTGTTTCCCTGCTCCGCATCGCAACCATCTCCCTCCTCTGGCTTTGAGACTGAGCCCATGCAGCTGGGAGGGATTCGCATCTCGACTAAGGAGAGGGAACGGAGGATCACCAACCGCCTGTGCCTCTATTGCGGAGTTGCTGGACATTTTGTTAATTCATGTCCAGTAAGAGGCCAGAGCCCATCAGTAAGCGGAGGGCTACTGGTGAGCGCTACTACTCTGGTCTCTTCATCTAGATCTTGTACTACTATGTCGGTCCATCTACGCTGGACCGGTTCGGGTGCTACATGCAGTGCCTTGATTGACTCTGGGGCTGAGGGTTGTTTCATGGACGAAGCATGGGTTCGGAAACATAACATTCCTTTCAGACCGTTAGACAAGCCTACGCCCATGTTTGCCTTAGATGGTAGTCATCTTCCCAGTATCAGATTTGAGACACTACCTTTAACCCTCACAGTATCTGGTAACCACAGTGAGACTATTTCTTTTTTGATTTTCCGTTCACCGTTTACACCTGTTGTTTTGGGTCATCCCTGGCTAGTATGTCATAATCCTTCTATTAATTGGTCTAGTAATTCTATCCTATCCTGGAACGTTTCTTGTCATGTGAAGTGTTTAATGTCTGCCATCCCTCCCGTTTCTTCTGTCCCTACTTCCCAGGAGGAACCTGGCGATTTGACAGGAGTGCCGGAGGAATATCATGATCTGCGCACGGTCTTCAGTCGGTCCCGAGCCAACTCCCTTCCTCCTCACCGGTCGTATGATTGTAGTATTGATCTCCTTCCGGGGACCACTCCTCCTCGAGGTAGACTATACTCTCTGTCGGCTCCCGAACGTAAGGCTCTCGAGGATTATTTGTCTGTGTCTCTTGACGCCGGTACCATAGTGCCTTCTTCTTCTCCGGCCGGGGCGGGGTTCTTTTTGTTAAGAAGAAGGACGGTACTCTGCGCCCCTGCGTGGATTATCGAGGGCTGAATGACATAACGGTTAAGAATCGTTATCCGCTTCCCCTTATGTCATCAGCCTTCGAGATTCTGCAGGGAGCCAGGTGCTTTACTAAGTTGGACCTTCGTAACGCTTACCATCTCGTGCGCATCAGAGAGGGGGACGAGTGGAAAACGGCGTTTAACACTCCGTTAGGGCATTTTGAGTACCGGGTTCTGCCGTTCGGTCTCGCCAATGCGCCAGCTGTTTTTCAGGCATTAGTTAATGATGTTCTGAGAGACATGCTGAACATTTTTGTTTTTGTCTATCTTGACGATATCCTGATTTTTTCTCCGTCACTCGAGATTCATGTTCAGCACGTTCGACGTGTTCTACAGCGCCTTTTAGAGAATTGTCTCTACGTAAAGGCTGAGAAGTGCTCTTTTCATGTCTCCTCCGTTACTTTTCTCGGTTCCGTTATTTCCGCTGAAGGCATTCAGATGGATTCCGCTAAGGTCCAAGCTGTCAGTGATTGGCCCGTTCCAAGGTCACGTGTCGAGTTGCAGCGCTTTTTAGGTTTCGCTAATTTCTATCGGCGTTTCATTCGTAATTTCGGTCAAGTTGCTGCCCCTCTCACAGCTCTTACTTCTGTCAAGACGTGTTTTAAGTGGTCCGGTTCCGCCCAGGGAGCTTTTGATCTTCTAAAAGAACGTTTTACGTCCGCTCCTATCCTCGTTACTCCTGACGTCACTAGACAATTCATTGTCGAGGTTGACGCTTCAGAGGTAGGCGTGGGAGCCATTCTATCCCAGCGCTTCCAGTCTGACGATAAGGTTCATCCTTGCGCTTATTTTTCTCATCGCCTGTCGCCATCTGAGCGCAACTATGATGTGGGTAACCGTGAACTGCTCGCCATCCGCTTAGCCCTAGGCGAATGGCGACAGTGGTTGGAGGGGGACCGTTCCTTTTGTCGTTTGGACAGACCATAAGAACCTTGAGTACATCCGTTCTGCCAAACGACTTAATGCCCGTCAAGCTCGTTGGGCGTTGTTTTTCGCTCGTTTCGAGTTTGTGATTTCTTACCGTCCGGGTAGCAAGAACACCAAGCCTGATGCCTTATCCCGTCTGTTTAGTTCTTCTGTGGCTTCTACTGATCTCGAGGGGATTCTTCCTTATGGGCGTGTTGTCGGGTTGACAGTCTGGGGAATTGAAAGACAGGTTAAGCAAGCACTCACGCACACTGCGTCGCCGCGCGCTTGTCCTAGTAACCTCCTTTTCGTTCCTGTTTCCACTCGTCTGGCTGTTCTTTAGTGGGCTCACTCTGCCAAGTTAGCTGGTCATCCCGGTGTTCGAGGCACTCTTGCGTCTATTCGCCAGCGCTTTTGGTGGCCGACTCAGGAGCGTGACACGCGCCGTTTCGTGGCTGCGTGTTCAGACTGCGCGCAGAAGAAGTCTGGTAATTTTTTTTCTGCTTCTGCTCCTGGTCTTGCTGGGTCTCAGTCTGTTCCCTGCCATCGCATCTCTCCTGTTCTTGTTCCTGCCCTTGCTGTGTCTCAGTCTGTCCCTAGTTCTCATTTTTTTTTTAGAGTAGTACCCTAGTTTCCCTTTTTATCGTTTTTCGTTACGGTCCTGAGGAGAGGAGTTGGGTTCTTTCTCGGGACGTGCTGGACCGTTTGATCTATGATTTCCTCCGTTGCCGCCAGGATTCCTCCTCGAGTGCGCCAGGAGGCGCTCGGTGAGTGGGGGGGTACTGTCATGTTTGTCATTTATTATCATGTCTTGTCCCTGTGCTCCCCATTCGATTCGTTTCCCTCTGCTGGTCTTATTAGGTTCTTTCCCTCTTTCTATCCTTCTCTCTCCCCCTCCCTCTCTCACTCTCTCGCTCTCTCTTCTCTCTATCGTTCCGTTCCTGCTCCCAGCTGTTCCTATTCCCCTAATCATCATTTAGTCTTCCCACACCTGTTCCCGATCCTTTCCCCTGATTAGAGTCCCTATTTATTCCTTTGTGTTCCGTTCCTGTCCCGTCGGTTCCTTGTTTTGTATTCACCATGCTGTGATTGTGTTTCGCCCTGTCCTGTCGTGTTTTTTGCCTTCATCAGATGCTGCGTGTGAGCAGGTGTCTCTGTCTACTACGGCCTGCGCCTACCCGAAGCGACCTGCAGTCTGTGGCCGCTTCTCTTGTCATTCCCCTCTACAGACTAGAGGATTTCTGTTATTCCCTGTTTGGACTTGAATAAACTCTGTTTCTGTTAAGTCGCTTTTGGGTCCTCTATCACCTGCATGACAGTTTGTGAGAGCGAGTGAGGGAGAGAGAGAGAGAGAGAGAGAGAGAAAGAGAGAGAGAGAGAGAGAGAGAGAGAGAGAGAGAGAGAGAGAGAGAGAGAGAGAGAGAGAGAGAGAGAGAGAGAGATGGTCCCTGATTCTAAATCTGCTCCCTTCCTTTGCTAATGATTGCTGTTCGATGAGGGAAGTAAGGAGTGGGGGTGGAGAGAAGGTGAAAGGGGAGTGATGGGGTGACGGGGACGGGGGGGGGGGTGTGAGGAGCAGGTGAGGAGCAATGGCAGGTGTGACTGTCAGGTCCAATCACCCATGTGCCAAAAACCCAATACCCAAAAGAAATAGCACTCTCTTCTTCCGCTCTCCCCCTTTTTCCTCTCTCTCCCATTTCCACCTCTCACTCCTCCTCTTCCCTCCATTCTCCATCTTCACCTCTCTTGTCCTCCTTCCCCCTCCCCTTTTCTGGTGCTCTTTCACTCTCTCCGCACCTGTCGACTCGATTATGTAAATAAGCATCAGCGGCTGACCCTTAAAGAGCAGATTATGACTCAGTTATTCCATTGGGGGAAGGCGGGGGGCAGTATTTGCACCACATTTGGAAAGTTATGTCCCTCCTCTGTGTGTGTTTGTGTGTGTGTGTTCGTATTCATTTGTGTGTGTATGAGGGAGAGCAGGACATTGGGGTCATAATAGCAAGTTTCTTAGTGGGTAAACTTAGTGTGTCTCTCTTTTTGCCTCTATGTGTAGCAGGACGTCCCATGGTGGATGCAGTGCCACTCTGCTCCTGGCTCCTGTACACCAAAGCCCCAGAGCAGGGGACCCGACACAGTGTGACTGACTGCCGCTTGCCCATTAAACCCCTCTCTGGAATCTGGGACAGAACACAGACATAGACCAGACATATGGGAGCATCCATAATCTGGCTTGCAGACACCCACTAAGGGACACATTTACCCCCAGACTGTACTCTACTGATAGATGTATTTTTTTAAATATATTTTTGCTCTCCATTAGTCTGACTGTCTGTCTCCCTCCCCCTCCTTTGTTATCTAACCTCTCTACAGTTAGCATAAAGCGATGGCCTACTTTCAAAGCTTCCCGTCTTGGCATTTGACAGACATGGCAAAGAAATTAAAGCTTGCTTATGACGTGTCTATTGGCATTTCTGACGGCGTTGAGTGTTGCCCAGAGCCTGACCTTTTTGCTTGGAAGAGAGAGAGAGAGAGAGAGAGAGAGAGAGAGAGAGAGAGAGAGAGAGAGAGAGAGAGAGAGAGAGAGAGAGAGAGAGAGAGAGAGAGAGAGAGAGAGAGAGAGAGAGAGAGAGAGAGAGAGAGAGAGAGAGAGAGAGAGAGAGAGAGAGAGAGAGAGAGAGAGAGAGAGAGATGGTAGCGGTGATGAGATAGGAGGGGAAGTCTCAGACAATGATACCATTGAACAAAGCTTACATTTTTCAAAAAGACTTGATTCATAAAAAATGCAGGCCATTTCGTTTTGCAGACAATGTTTAAATATGGTAACTATTACGATTTAAAGCTGATGCTGCTTTTTGCAATCTATGATATTGGGCTGAAAGAGAGGAGGGGACGACTCTCAAATCAAGTCAAACTCTATTTGTCACAGGCGCCGAATACAACAGGATACAACCTTACTGTGAAATGCTTACTTACAAACCCGTAAACCAAAAATGCAGTTTAAAGAAAATCCAGTTAAGAAAATATTGACAAAACAAACTAAAGTAAAACAATTTTTAAAAGTAACACAATAAAATAACAATAATGAGGATACATACAGGGGATACCGGTACCGAGTCAATGTGCAGGGGCACAGGTTAGTCAAGGTCATTTGTACATGTACTCTAGGTAGAGGTAAAGTGACTATGCATAGATAATAAACAGCGAATACCAGCAGTGTAAAAACAAGCAGTCTTATGGCTTGGGGGAGGAAACTGTTAATGAGCCTTTTAGACCTAGACTTGGCGCTCTGGTACGCTTGCTGTGTGGTAGCAGAGAGAGCAGTCTATGACTTGGGTGACTGGAGTCTTTGACAATTTTTAGGGCCTTCCTCACCTGGTATAGGGTTCTGGATGGAAGGAAGTATGGCCCAAGTGATGTACTGGGATGTATGCACTACCCTCTCTAGCGCCTTGCGGTCGGGTGCCAAGCAGTTGCCATACCAAACGATGTTGCAGCCAGTCAAGATGCTCTCAATGGTGCAACTGTAGAACATTTTGAGGATCTGAAGGCCCTGAGGTAGAAGAGGTGTTGTCGTGCCCTTTTCACGACTGTGTTGGTGTGTTTGGACAAATGATAGATCCTTAGTGATGTGGACACACAGGAGCTTGAAGCTCTCGACCTGTTCCACTACAGCCTTGTCAATGTGAATGGGGCCGTACTGGAGTCATTGGAGTCGTGCGTGGCCATGCAGTCGTGGGTAAACAGGGAGTACAGGAGGGGACTAAGTACGCACTCCTGAGGGGCACCAGTGTTGAGGGTCAGTGTGGCGGATGGGTCTTTTCCTGCCCTCAACAACCCTCCTGATGGGGGTGTACCATCAGGAAGTGCAGGATCCAGTTGCAGAGGGAGGTGTTCAGTCCCAGGGTCCTTAGTTTAGTGATGAGCTTTGAGGCCACTATGGTGTTGAACACTGAGATATAGTGAATGAACCGCATTCTCACGTAGGTGTTCCTTTTGTCCAAGTCGGAAAGGGCAGTGCGGAGTATAATAGAGATTGTGTCATCTGTGGATTTGTTGGTGTGGTATGTAAATCGTAGTGGGTCCAGGGTGTCTGTGATGATGGTGTTGATGTGAGCCATGACCAGCCTTTCAAAGCATTTTATGGTTACAGAAGTGAATGCTACGGGGCGATAGTCATTTAGACAGGTTACCTTGGAGTTCTTGGGTACAGGGGAAATGG
The DNA here is from genome assembly GCF_021184085.1 of Oncorhynchus gorbuscha. NCBI lineage: Eukaryota > Metazoa > Chordata > Actinopteri > Salmoniformes > Salmonidae > Oncorhynchus > Oncorhynchus gorbuscha. The sequence goes on from NC_060188.1 coordinate 66,988,584, forward strand.
TGGTCTGCTTGAAACATATAGGTATTACATACTGGGTCAGATGAGGAGATGCAGAGGGCACTCCTCTTCTGATGGGGCCATGAACTATGCAACTAAGCCTTCGACACTATCTGCTAGTAACAATTCTCCTACTCTATAGTGAATCTGCTGTGACCAATACAAGGTGGGGTTTCACCTTTTCTTTCTGATGTGATTATTTTGCAAGTACGAAACATTCTACAGTCCAGAGATTCTCACTTTTGTCCCTTGTAAGTTTGACTGGCTATGATGAAAGTATTAACCCCATGAGGACCTCAGGAACACCCCCCAAACCAACTGCCAGTTTGTATGCTGTGGTTGTTGAGGCTGTCACACCCTGACCATAGTTTGCTTTGTATGTTTCTATGTTTTGTTTGGTCACGGTGTGATCTGAGTGGGCATTCTATGTCACATGTCTAGTTTGTCTATTTCTATGTTTGGCCTGATATGGTTCTCAATCAGAGTCAGGTGTTAGTCATTGTCTCTGATTGGGAACCATATTTAGGTAGCCTGTTTGGTGTTGGGTTTTGTGGGTGATTGTTCCTGTCTCTGTGTTTGCACCAGATAGTGGTTTCACGTTTCTTGTTAGTTTGTTCATGTGAAGTGCTTTATTAAACATGAATCAAAATAACCACTTTGGTCCGCCTCTCCTTCAAGTCAAGAAAACCGTTACAGAGGCTACTCAGGTCTGGGTCTGGGTCCTGGGTCTGAGGTCCAGTAGAAGAAAGACAATATTGTGTGGAATACCATATTTCTTTCTCCAGGAGGCCAAGAGGTCAATACAAATTTCTTTGAAGATAAGAATGAAGAGACTTTGTGTGCATGTGCTTGCGAGTGTTGATGGTTTAAAGGCTGGTTTAAAGACTTCTAACCTGACCTCCCCTCTACTCTGATGGTACTGTATATCTTTTCAAACTGGTGTTCAAAGATCACCTGTGTTTTATCAAAGATGTCACCTGTAGGCCTATTGTTTTTAATGTACATCGCATCAGTATGAATTACATGAATGAACATAATCCTTGTTTTTCATTTGGGTGGTAAGGGAGGGCAGTAGTGCATGCTGTTTACTTGGCATGGTGATAATGCAGCTTGAGTTATGCTAAGCTAATGTCCAGTCAAGACAAAAAAATAAGCTAAATGGTGAAGGGCACATGTTTTTTTTGTCCATTGAAATGCTGACACATTGAGTCTGATGGACTGCAGGAGGTCTGGTGGAACACTGTGTAGTAGCTGTAACAGACCCTTAATAAACTGCATTCAGACACATTTATTTAGCTCACTGTACCTCCATGTCTTTTTTTACCTCAGGCTTTGTCCTCCTGGCTTACTCACAGTAGCAGGTGGTCATACAGTGCCTTTGGAAAGTATTCAGACCCCTTGACTTTTTCCACATTTTGTTACATTACAGCTTTATTCTGAAATTGATTCAATAAATACAAATCCTCATCAATCTACAAACAATACCCCACAATGACAAAGTCAAAACTTTCAAAAATAGACTATTTTCTATGAGACTCGAAATTGAGCTCAGATGCATCCTGTTTCCATTGATCATCCTTGAGATGTTTCTACAACTTCATTGGAGTCCACCTCTGGTAAATTCAATTGATTGGACATGATTTGGAAAGGCACACACCTGTCTATATAAGGTCCCACAGTTGACAGTGCATTTCAGAGCAAAAACCATGCCATGAGGATGAGGGAAAGCTTCGAGGCAAGATTGTGTTGAGGCATAGACCTGGGGAAGGGTACCAAAAAATGTGTGCAGCATTGAAGGTCCCAAAGACCACAGTGGCCTCCATCATACTTAAATTGAAGAAGTTTGGAACCATCAAGACTCTTCCTAGAGCTGGACACCCAGCCAAACTGAGCATTTGGGGAAGAAGGGCTTTGGTCAGGGAGGTAACCAAGAACCCGATGGTCACTCTGACAGCTCTTCTGTGGAGATGGGAAAACCTTCCAGAAGGACAACCATCTCTGTAGCACTCCCCCAATCAGGCCTTTATGGTACAATGGCCAGACGGAATCTACTCCTCAGTAAAAGGCACATGACAGCCCGCCTGGAGTTTGACAAAAGGCACCTAAAGGACTCTGACCATGAGACGCAAGATTCTCTGGTCTGATGAAACCAAGATGGAACTCTTTGGCCTGAATGCCAAATGTCACGTCTGGAGGAAACCTGGCACCATCCCTACTGTGATGCATTGTGGTGGCAGCATCATGATGTGGGAATTGTTTTTCAGCGGCAGGGACTCTGAGATCTGAGATTAGTCAGGATCGAGGGAAAGATGAACAGAGCAAAGTACAGAGAGATCCTTGTTAAAAACCTGCTCCAGAGCTCTCAGTACCTCAGAGTGGGGTGAAGGTTTACCTTCCAACAGCACAACGACCCCAAGCACACAGCCAAAACAACGCAGGAGTGGCTTCGGGACAAGTCTCTGAATGTCCTTGAGTGGCCAAGCCAGAGCCCAGACTTGAACATGATCTAACATCTCTGGAGAGACCTGAAAATAGCTGTGCAAAGACGCTCCCCATCCAACCTGACAGAGCTTGAGAAGATCTGCAGAGAAGAATGGGAGAATCTCCCCAAATACAGATGTATCAAGCTTGTAGCGTCATACCCAAGAAGACTGGAATCAGTAATTGCTGCCAAAGGTGCTTCAAGAAAGTACTGAGTAAAGGGTTTGAATGCTTACATAAATGTAATATTTAAGTTTTTTTATATATATAAATTAGCAACATTTTCTAAAAAACATTTTTTCTTTGTCATTATGGGGTATTATGTGAAGATTGATGAAGGAAAAAAAATATTTAATCCATTTTAGAATAAGGCTGTAATGTAACAAACTGTGGAAAAAGTCAAGAGCTCTGAATACTTTCTGAAGGCACTGTAGCTGGCACGGCCTGGGTGTAGCGTGAGCTGAATAGAAAGGGGCTGAGCTAAGAATAGAAGCCATGTAGTAGAGTGACGGTCTGTCTGTCTGAGCCTGTATTAATTAACCAGTGTCAAGGTGGAGCCATGTGACAGAAGGGGAAGTGAGAGGAGAAGATTGGGGAGTGAATCTTAAATCCAGCGAAAGAGAGAGAATGAAGAGGAAAAGAAGTGGAGGCAGGGAGGGGAGGGAGGGGAGAGGGGTCAACATCCCTGCTAATTCGCTGACATGGGGGCGAGGGAAGAGTTGGCCTCTAATAGTAGTGTTTCTTGAAGGAGCAGCAGTAGCTATGCGAGGAACAAACGTAACTGTGCCCCGAAAATCCTGTAGCCAATTAGTCTGTATGAATAATTAAAGATCATTGTCTGTGCGGGGTGGCTGCAGATTGAGTTTCCCTCTGCCAGGCTAGATTGTTATGACAAGTAGTGACTACATAATGATATTAGGGATTAATAATTCAAGGCAGTCTGTGTTGTTGCAGGTGACAGGGCCCGCAGTGCACTCACTCTCTCTATACCACAAATTATGGAGGTCAGAAATCAGAAATGGAAATCGAAATGTATGTGTACGCATCTGTGTGTGTGCATTTGAGTTTGTGTACGCGAGTGTGGTGTGCCTGAGTACATATGTGCATGCATGCATGAGTGCTGGTATGTCTGTGAGTGTCTGTTAGTAACTTAGATTATAAGGTTTGGTTGATTAGGGTGTAAACTAATCTTGCTGGCTAGCAGTGGCACATCTGCTATAATGATGATGAAGACAAATGTTGATGCTGAGTGATATGTGTGTCACAGTGCAGGGGCGTAGAGGATGGACGGGTGGAGGAGATGGTGGGCGTTAGGGGGGTTGAACGATAGAGAGACAGCTGTGGCATCCATGTGCCAAACCACCATCACCACCATGACCATAGGCACCACATGCCTGTATGACTTCTGCACCAGTAGGCCCGGCCTAGTGGACCCAGCCTACCCATCAGGTCTGTCCACTGGGTCCCTTAAGAGAGCTGCATGCCCAGGCCTGTCCAGCATGGGGAGGTCCTCTCTCACAGTGACAGATGCTGGATGACAGATCCTTTCCAACCAGGAGGGCTTGGTGGTCTCTCTGCTGCAGCTCCACATCTGGGCCCAGCTGGCACTGTCTGACTGTCTGACTCTCACCCACCTGCTGGAATTGAATTTGAATTCCTGCAGAGCAGAGAGGGAGAGATAGATAGATAGATAGATAGATAGATAGATAGATAGATAGATAGATAGATAGATAGATAGATAGATAGATAGATAGAGAGAGAGTTGTGAGTGATTGGTCGAGTGAGAGAAGGAGAGTGGAAACATCCTTTAGTGTGATTGCCAGTGTCAGTTTCAATGTGAGGAGTGTGGATTTGGAGAAAGTTGGGAGCGCTCGGAGGAGATCTCTGCAAAAGTAGCAGGGAATCTATAATTCCTTTTGCAGAGCTCAAAGGCCAGAGAGAGGCAGCAGACACTTTCCACAGACATGCTGAGATCTCCTTATGGAAAAGTTGGCTTCTCCCAGTAGAGTTGTATTACTCGGGGTAAAATCAGAGTTTAGCAAGTGTTAGATTTGAACACAACCCCTTTAGACTCCTGCCCAGCGGAGAACCCTGACAATTGGACTTTAGGAATCCCTAGACCTTCTCTTAAAGGTGTAGAAGGCCCTTATGGTTCCCCACTGCTCCTGCCTATGTGTCTCACAGACTGTTTGTGGCAGCTGTCACTGTGTACAACTCACTTGGAGGCAAAGAGGAGGCCTATACTCTTTAGGTATAAAAGGATGCTGGTTGGAAGACAAACTTAATTTAAGAAATAATTGAGGAAAGGAAAGTAAATTAAGATAGGTGAAGTTTGGTAAAACTGACGTCTTGTTTATGTTTACATGTTAATCATAGTTTTATATTGAATTAAGTCAGCCTCCATGGAATGCCTTACAAATCTATAATCCAACCAATTTATAACCTAACATACAAATGACTCACATATCAACACAACAAAATCCGCCAAAGGGACGGTGTGCATTTGAGCAGAATATGGTGGGTGTCCATTGAATTAAAATTGCATCAAAGCATATCAAACCATATTAGTTCCCCATTCCAGGAATGACCCCAGTGTCTTTCTTATTCAAACAGAATGTAACATACAGTTAATAAAACATATGTCCATCTAAAGGGAAATTGTATGCAATTCGCCATCCTAAGAAATGAATAACTCTTACAGATGTGTGACTTACATCGTCTGATTGACATTTAACCCTCTAATTTATAGCACACGAGGTGATCAATAAATTAGTGACACGCCATCAGATCTCTGATTTAATTGCTGAGCACTTACATTATTCATCTTCGGAGTTCTATTTGTGAATTGGATACGCTAGCAACTGGTTCTCAACGTTGATTACGAAGTTAAAGAGTGATCAGAGTGAATGGGATATTCATTTGTAAAAAGCATTGGCCTCATGAGTTCAATTGAGCTCACAGGGACACCATAGTAGCACATCCATATCATTTTGGTGGTAGGATGAAAAGGACACACTGTGACATAGGCCATTATGGTGGATGTGCAGTGAGGAGGCAGTCAAAGAGAGTATAATTGTTCTGCCCAAGGTGAGGGCTTTTATTTGCAAGTGGGGATAATTATAGGTGCCAAAAACACTTACAATATTTCCAAAATAATAAACAGGACGAAGTAATGCCTGAATTAGCATGAGCAGCAGGAAGTACAGCCCAACCTTGCCCTGTCTGGCCACAACAGGAACTGATGGGTTTAAATAGGCAACACTTTACACATATTGCCATTCACCACAGAACATTTTACATGTCAATGTTTCCTAATTATCCCATGAATGGAAAGAACAATAAAAAATGTGGAGCCGAAAACAAATTGTGGTTCCTAAACCAAATGAAACATATATATTTTTTAATGATTCCACCTTTATTTAACCAGGTAGGTTTGTTGAGAAATAGTTCTCATTTACAACTGTGACCTGGCCAAGATAAAGCAGAGCAGTTTGACACATACAACAACACAGAGTTACACATGGAATAAACAAACATACAGTCAATAATACACTTGAAAAAAGTCTATATACATTGTGCGCAAACGAGGTAAGATAAGGGGGGTGAGGCAATAAATAGGCTATGGTGGCGAAGTAATTACAATATAGCAATTAAACACAGGAATGGTAGATGTGCAGAAGATGAATGTGCAAGTAGAGATACTGGGGTGCAAAGAAGCAAGATAAATAAATACAGTAGTATGGGGATGAGGTAGTTGGATGGGCTATTTACAGATGTGCTTTGTACAGGTGCAGTGATCTGTGAGCTGCTCTGAGAGCTGGTGCTTAAGGGAGATATGTGTCTCCAGCTTCAGTGATTTTTGCAGTTCGTTCCAGTCATTGGCAGCAGAGAACTAGAAGGAAAGGCGGCCAAATGATGAATTGGCATGGAGGTGACCAGTGAGATATACCTGCTGGAGCGCGTGCTACGGATGGGTGTTGCTATGGTGACCAGTAAGCTTAGATAAGGTGGAGCTTTACCTTGCAAAGACTTGTAGATTAATTCTCATATACTCTCATATGTAAATTCTCATACACTTCTTTTCCTTTCCACAATCAGTAATCAAAGTAGCCGAGGACATTGCTGCAATTATCATACATTTTACACAATTAACAGTTTTAATCCATGACCTGTTTTTCTTTGTTAGAATTATTACAGTACGGAGATCAGCTTGTTTCCCCCTCTGTCAGCTTGGGTTCTTCTGCGACCTGTTAAAACAACTATTTCTATAACTAACCCAAGATACACCACAACCTGTCGTTTCCAATGGGGGAAAATGAAGCATAGTGGACAGAACATGCAAGGAGAGGGAAGAGCCAAGCACGAGCTATCAAGATCCTATTGGAGCGTTCTAGCATGTATCTGCATATTTCCATTAGGGAACTCCTACTCTGTGAAATGTGTGTGTGCAATAACTCAATTTTCCACCTTGCACTCTTTCTAAACAATGCAATTTTTAAAATCTTTGGCAACGGGTAAAGTCTACAAAAAGTATTCTACTCTGTTCATAACAGATTATTGTTTTGGGAACAGAAAACTGTATTGAGATTGAATGTTTCATCGATGAGGAAATTTGCAGAATGTTGGCCCAGTTCCATCTTGATCCATACTATCCCACTGCCGGCCACTGGGCTTCCTCTCATCACCATATTTGTGAACATTCTAACTGGATGCTTCAGATTTATACATCCGGTGAAACATCTGGCTCCTTGTTCTATCTGTGGTTAATCTAGTCAGTGTGTAGTATGGGGTATTTTAACACCAATAGGCTTACACCAATGCTTTCTGTCATACTATTGTTCGTTACTGTTTTCCATTGAAACCAGAGAGATTCCATGCATTAGGCCTCCATTCGGTATGTACAGTAGAGATAATGCATGCATGGTTTTGTGTTGAATCCTGAGGGGATTTCAGTTGTGATTTATTCATACAGTGAAACTAACTGGCTGCTTGGTGCAACACAATCAACATGTTCCTATTCATACCATATTCAAAGGGGTTAAGTCTGGAGTAAAATGTCTACTACAGCCTATGATTCATTAATGTAACAATGAATATATAACTCAAAGTTGTATTAGAAAAGAACACTACTTGGTACAGTACATGTTTCTCACAGCAGATAAACAGGGATTTCTGCATGTATTTACATGTGTGTTTCATTGTGTTTGTGTCATGTGACAAATATGTTCAGACTAGATAGGAAAATAGAGGCCTTGGACTCTTAAAGAGAGGCTGAACTTACTGATTTGGCCTTGTTTTTTAGCTTGCTCATTAAGAAATGCTTAGCGGCCATGACTAAAGCCAAACGTGAGTTGTCTTGTGGGTGTGGTTTGATGTGGGTGTTTCTTGGGTGTCTTTGCCATTCAGCCAGAACAAACCTAGGGCATTTTAGTGAGTAGTGGCAGTGAGGTAAGGGAAGTTAGCTTTGTTATGGAGAAAGGTTTTGAAGTTGAGGACTGAATCCTCATCTTTAGATAGGTAATTCAGTTCTATCTCTATCTAGAGATCTGACTTTCCAACCTGAAGATCACTGACGTCATGATTTTACCTTGTATTTTTCAGAGTTCCCAGTTGTCTTGGAAGCATAAATCAGTCGAGTGAAATAAATCAGTTGAGTGAAAGATCCCTTCACCTTGTTTTGTTATAACATCTTTGGTCTGACAGATGCTTACGTGACAACCAAAATGCATTGTATGATGTCAACAAACATAGCGTCACACATTGCTGGCAAATAGCTTAGCATTAGCTAATCATAATCAGTACAACCTTCAAAAAAGTATTTTACACACATCGTATGTGTGCATTAGAATCTATGCAAGAATGCATGAGTTGTCACCAGTACTTGAAAACATGTGAATAAAACAGTAAATACATTATGCTCCATGCATACATATGGTATGCTACAGTAGAAACAATTACATGATATACAAAAAATAAGCCAATTACTTTGATAGGAATGCATACATGTCCAAAGTTATTATTTGTAAGGAAAATAACAATGAAGGCAATGCGGGCGCCAGCCAGAAAATGTGCCAAGGGGCAAAAGTTTGTTCAGGGACTTTTCTGACTAGAGATGTGGAAATGTCTGCATACTTGATCTGGGGAAACACTGAAGAAGTGCTTGGGCTATCGTCAAAGAGAGAAGTTTGTCCAGCTCAGTAAGCCTCAAACATAAATTGTCCGCAACAGTGAAATGGAATACTTCTTATGTGAATTAACTTCTTCGAGATAGGGGGCGTTCTTTTAATTTTTGGATAAAAAATGTTCCCGTTTTAAACAAGATATTTTTTCACAAAAAGATGCTCGACTATGCATGTAATTGACAGCTTTGGAAAGAAAAAACTCTGACGTTTCCAAAACTGCAAATATATTATCTGTGAGTGCCCAAGAACTAATGCTACAGGCGAAGCCAAGATGAAATTTCATACAGGAAATGCCCCAGATTCTGAAGGCGCTGTGTTCCAATGTCTCCTTATATGGCTGTGAATGCGCCAGGAACGAGCCTGCCCTTTCTGTCATTTCCCCAAGGTGTCTGCAGCATTGTGACGTATTTGTAGGAATATCATTGGAAGATTGACCATAAGAGACTACATTTACCAGGTGTCCGCCCGGTGTCCTGCGTCAAAATTATTGCGTAATCTCTTGGTCCATGCGCGTTCCATTTCTTCAGAGGAGAAAGTCAACTGCCACGAAGGATTTATCATCAATAGATATGTGAAAAACACCTTGAGGATTGATTCTAAACAACGTTTGCCATGTTTCTGTTGATATTATGGAGTTAATTTGGAAAATAAGTTTGCGTTAAAATGACTTAATTTCCTTTTTTTTCTTACCCAAACGTGATGAAGAAAACGGAGCGATTTGTCTACACAAATAATCTTTTTGTAAAAACTGAACATTTGCTATCTAACTGAGAGTCTCCTCATTGAAAATATCTGAAGTTCTTCAAAGGTAAATGATTTTATTTGAATGCTTTTCTTGTTTTTGTGAAAATGTTGCATGCTGAATGCCAGGCTTAATGCTATGCTAGGCTATCAATACTGTTACACAAATGCTTGTTTAGCTATGGTTCAAAAGCATATTTTGAACATCTGAGATGACAGTGTTGTTAACAAAAGGCTAAGCTTGAGAGCTAATATATTTATTTCATTTCATTTGCGATTTTCATGAATAGTTAACGTTGCGTTATGCTAATGAACTTGTGAAGAGAATTACACTCCTGGATACAGGTTTTTTTCGTAGCTAAACGTGATGAACAAAATGGAGCGATTTGTCCTACACAAATAATATTTTTGTAAAAACTGAACATTTGCTATCTAACTGAGAGTCTCCTCATTGAACACATCTGAAGTTCTTCAAAGGTAAATTATTTTATTTGAATGCTTTTCTTGTTTTTGTGAAAATGTTGCATGCTGAATGCTAGGCTTAATGCTATGCTAGGCTATCAATACTCTTACACAAATGCTTGTTTAGCTATGGTTCAAAAGCATATTTTGAAAATAGAGCTTGAGAGCAAATATATTTATTTCATTTCATTTGCGATTTTCATGAATAGTTAACCTCTTACCTCCACCCGACACGCAGGCATCCCATCTAGACATCTGGAAATGCAAATGCGCTACGCTAAATGCTCATAGCACTCGTTAAAACTCAAACGTTCATTGAAACACACATGCAGGGAACTGAATTAAAGCTACACTCGTTGTGAATCCAGCCAACAAGTCAGATTTTTAAAATGTTTTTCGGCGAAAGCATGAGAAGCTATTATCTGATAGCATGCAACACCCCTAAAGACCCGCAGGGGACGTAAACAAAATAATTAGCATAGTCGGCGCTACACAAAATGCAGAAATAAAATATAAAACATTCATTACCTTTGACGATCTTCTTTGTTGGCACTCCTAGATGTCCCATAAACATCACTATTGGGTCTTTTTTTCCCGATTAAATCAGTCCATATATAGCCTAGATATCGATCTATGTGATCAAGGAAAAAAACAGCGTTTTATAACGCAACGTCATTTTTTTAAATTAAAAAAGTTGACGATAAACTTTCACAAAACACTTCGAAATACTTTTGTAATGCAACTTTAGGTATTAGTAAACGTTAATAATCGATCAAATTGATCACGGGGCGATGTATATTCTATAGCTCTACGTCTTGAAATAATGTCCGGATAAATCTCAACCAAAATATCCTGTTGGAGACCGGAAGAAATGGGCTGTCTCTTGTTCGTTTGACCAAGAAACAAATCCTAGGCAAATGACAAGACTGTTGACATCGTGTGGAAGCTGTAGGTATTGCAACCTCAGCTCCAGGTAATGTGGTTTCTATTCAACAATACATTCAAGTGGCGCATTGATATATTTTCCAATTTTCAGTGATCAGATTTTCCTGCGCTTTTCGATGAAACGCACGTTCTGTTATAGTCACAGCCGTGATTTAACCAGTTTTAGAAACGTCTGAGTGTTTTCTATCCACACATACTAATCATATGCATATACTATATTCCTGGCATGAGTAGCAGGGCGCTGAAATGTTGCGCAATTTTTAACAGAATGTTCGAAAAAGTAGGGGGTAGGATCAACAGGTTAACGTTGCGTTATGGTAATGAGCTTGAGGCTGTATTCACGATCCCGGATCCGGGATGGCTAGAATCAAGAAGTTAATGAAGAGGCAGGACACACCTCATTTCAAACTGTTGTTGAAAATAAAACTTGTTAGAAAATAATTTTAAATTGAAACATAGCCTATAGATAATTAGCGGGCGGCATGAGTAACAATCACATTTTGGAACAGTGAGTGCATTCTGAAATCACGCACATAAAAAAAATCACTCTGGGCGACCGTATAGATATTTAGAATTCATGCGTGAAAAGGTTAAAATAATGCTTATTTTCCGTTACACTAGAGATTACTTTTGTTCCCAGTTCTGCTTCCGTTCCTCAATTTAAAAAATATATATTTTCTGGTTTTCGGTTCTGTTCCCTGAACCGGATCCAACCCCTGTTCTCAACCATGTGTTTTGTAACTTTCAAGTGTAACGCTTCCATGTAAAATAAACCATCCTTCACATAATAATGTAGTAACTGCTAATATAACTAACTCTGCTAATATGACAATGTGCAAATATTTCACTTGTCTTTCATCTTCTATTGAGATTCACAGCTGATACAGATACTGTACCTATAAGCATTTTGTCCTCTGGTGCTGGGGCTACCTTGCGAAACATTTCAGTCATCGTACCTTCCGGGTACGATGTTCCATATAAGATAGTTCCTTGACATGTTTGAAGAATACACAGGGTTTCCCCACCTATTAATATGACTAATCGATTCAATAACAAAAGACGATAAAAAGTAATAGATGTGCCTTGTATAATTGTAATACTAAGTGCAAGGTCTCTCCCAATTCAGACATCCGTATCAATCCATCTTTCAGTCAGAGGACTTTATGACAAAAGCATTTATTTTGTCCTCCATCTGTAGAAAAATGAGAAAGTGTTGATGAGTGACGCATGCATTGAAAGGGTAATATTACTGAACACGTGTGATGTACTGTCTTATTAGTAATCACCTTTTGTCCCTTCTGAGGTGTTTGCCAATGCCTGATGGGCATGTCAGCGTAGATCAGCCTCAGGCCCCTCTCGTCACAGATACTGGTCATGAAGGAGCCTGACCTACAGATCTGAACCAGCTCCTACATCACAGAGAAAGAGAGGGATGGAGAGAGAGTCTGTCAAAAGTAAATACACAGTGTGCCTCCCAAGTGGCGCAGTGCTAGCTATGCCACTAGAGATTCTGGGTTCGAGTCCAGGCTCTGTCGCAGCCGACCGCGACCGGGAGAGCCATGGGGCGGAGCACAATTGGCCCAGTGTCATCCAGGTTAGGGGAGGGTTTGTTATGCAGGTGAATGAGCACCCAAAAGCGACTTAGCGAAAACAGAGTCTTTATTCCAATAAAAGGCAAAAGTAATAATCCTGGAAAACTCAAGACGAAAACAAAACAGGAAAAACTTAAATCCACTCGTAGTAACGAGGACAGACTGGAGACTCGACCATTGACTGCAGGTTGCTTCGGGAAGGCACCGACCGTAGCAGACTAAGGCACCTGCTCACACGCAGCATCTGAAGGAGACAAGACACGACAGGGCGAGACAAGGACACAGCACAGCGAACATCATACAAGGATCCGACAAGGACAGAAGCGGAAAACAAGGGGAGAAATAGGGACTCTAATCAGAGGACAAAATAGGGGACAGGTGTGAAAAGACTAAATGAGTGAGTTAGGAGAATGAGGAACAGCTGGGAGCAGGAACGGAACGATAGAGAGAGGAGAGAGAGGGAGGGGGAGAGAGAGGGATAGAAAAAGGGAACAAAGCTAATAAGACCAGCAGGGGGAAACGAACAGAAGGGAAAGCACACTGACAAGACAATATATGACAAAACATGACAGGGTTTGACTGTCTGGGATGTCCTTGTCCCATCACGCACTCCTGTTGCTGGCCGGGCGCAGTGCATGCTGACACAGTCGCCAGGTGGTCCTAAGACACATTGGTGTGGCTGCCTTCCTGGTTAAGTGTGTATTGTGTCAAGAACCAGTTGGGTTGTTGGTTGTGTTTTGGAGGACGCACACCTCTCGACCTTTGCCTCTCCTGAGTCCGTACGGGAGTTGGTCCTTCTGTAGCTCAGTTGGTAGAGCATGGCGCTTGTAACGCCAGGGTAGTGGGTTCGATTCCCGGGACCACCCATACGTAGAATGTATGCACACATGACTGTAGGTCGCTTTGGATAAAAGTGTCTGCTAAAATGGTATATATACATACATATATATATATATAGTTGTAGCGATGACTACCAATTGACTACCACAAAAACAGGGTAAAGAAAACAAACAAACCCCAGTAAATACACGGTTGAACTCATTTATAAGGGACACATGACTGGTTGGCAATACTCACCCTGGCCCTGGAGTCCATTGGACTATGGAATGGAGCACTTCCTTACAACATACAAGAAACATAAATACACACACATGATCAATGGTGGTTATGAAAGGTGCATACCAGGACAGACAAGTGATAGTATTAAGACCTTTGTCCAGATCAAATATGAGAAACCTGATTCAAGTGTCCTCTATTACTCTGAAACAGGACTTGCGTTTGGTGACGGCCTCAGCCTTGTCATTATTTTTTACCTGGAAAATAGTCAATAATGTTGTTGGCATATTGTTTTAGGTTAGCTGAAACCCTTGAATTCTACCTAGCTACCTATCTAGCTCGCCTAACACTAGCTTTCGTAGTTAGCTTGAAACGTTATTGAAAGCAAGCTGGCTGCATCAAACATGTCATCCCGTTTCCTTGATTATTTGAAGTAGCTAGCTAGCTAACGTTAGCTAGCAGGGATCTTAGCTAGCCAGTTCAATTTGAAACATTATTGAAAGGATGCTGGCTTCATGTCATGACTTGGTCCCTCTCCTTGTTCGGGCGGCGTTCTGCGGTCGACGTCACCGGCTTTCTAGCCACCGCCGATCCACTTTTCATTTGCCATTTGTTCTATCTTTGTCTTATCACACCTGGCTTCACTTAATCAATTACTTGTTATTATTTAACCGCCTGTTCTACATCTTGTATTTGTGAGTGATTGTTTGTTGTATTGTTGTCCATATTGTGTGGCCGTGTTTATTACGTGTTATGTTTGAATTTTTGAGTAAGGTATTTTATTTCTCATATCTGCTGTCCTGCGCCTGACTCATCTCACCAGCTACACACAGCCTTTACACTTAATCCTATCAAACCTGTCATCAGGTGTGATTAATTAGCTAACTAGCAGATAGCAGGCTAATTTTGGATGTAAACCATATCCTGTCCATCTGTCCTAGATTATTAAACAACATTTTTTTCTGAGTATTTCCTGAGCAATATGTGTACTGCAAACCAAGCTCCTGCAAAGATAATCTGACTTAATGCTGCTGGAGCATACCACCTGTGTTCCGTATGGCAAGGGGCGTTGCCACCACATATCTATGGGCAAGAAGGGACATGATTGTTGACATTATTGTAATTGTAAATCCAAACCCAACCCTCAAGTAAGCTGTGACAAACAAATTTACTGTCGTTTCTCTTGGCTCATTTGAGCTGTTCTTGCCATCATATGGACTTGGTCTTTTACCAAATAGGGCTATCTTCTGTATACCACCCCTACCTTTTCACAACACAAATGATTGGCTCAAATGCATTAAGAAGGAAAGTAATTCCACAAATGAACTTTTAACAAGGCACTAGCATTAATTCAAATGCATTGGTACTTTATTTGGAGAGTGATGATTTTGTTTTACCTTTGGCTCTATACTTCATCTTTTTCGATTTGATATCAAATGTTTAAAATAAAATAAAATAAAATTGAATGTTCCGAATACAACTGATGTAGACTTTACCATGAAATGCGTACTTGCAGTGCCTTGCAAAAGTATTCATCCCACTTGCCAAATAGTCAAAATGGGTGAAGTGAAACTAAATAAATAACTTGTTTCAAAAAAATAAAAATAAATAAAAAAACAGACAAGTGGTGGGTGCATATGTTTTCACCACCTTTGCTATGAAGCCCCTAAATAAGATCATCAGCTTTTGGACCAACAGGCTCCAAGACAGCTTCTTCCCCCTAAGCCGTAAGACTGCTAAATAGACAGACTGCTAAACGATCTGCACTGACCCTATGCACACTCACTACACTATATATTCACACCATATACACACTCACTCACACATACTACATTGACACTCCCACACAAAACCTACAAAAGCACACACACACAACAAACACACGCGTACCGACAAAACACAAATACATATACACTACAGTTCAAAAGTTTGGAGTCACTTAGAAATGTTCTTGTTTTTGAAAGAAAAGTTAGCGGAACCCCTCGACAACATTCAGCTGAAAAGGCAGCACATGAAATTCAAAAATATTTTTTGGAAATATATAACTATCAGACATTAACAAGTCCAATACAGCAAATGCAAGATAAACATCTTGTTAATCTACCAAATGTGTCCAATTTCAAAAATGCTTTACAGCTAAAGCACAACAAATGATTATGTTAGGTCAGAGCGAAGTCACAAAAACACAGCCATTTTTCCAGCCAAAAAGAGGAGTCACAAAAAGCAGAAATATAGATAAAATGAATCTCTAAACTTTGATGATCTTCATCAGATGACACTCATAGGACATCATGTTACACAATACATGTATGTTTTGTTCAATAATGTGCATATTTATATCCAAAAATCTCAGTTTACGTTGGCGCCATACGTGCAGTAATGTTTTGATTCCAAAACAACCAGTGATTTTTGCAGAAATACTCATAATACACATTGATAAAAGATGCAAGTGTTATTCACAGAATTAAAGATAGACTTCTCCTTAATACAACCACTGTGTCAGATTTCAAAAAACCTTAACGGAAAAAGCATAATATGAGAACGCGCTCAGAACTCAAAACAGCCAGAGGAATAGCCGCCATTTTGGAATCAACAGAGTTAGAAACAACACCATAAATATTCACTTACCTTTGATGATCTTCATCAGAAGGCACTCTCAGGAATCCCTGTTCTACAATAAATGACTGATTTGTTCCATAAAGTTCCATCTTTTATGTCCAAATAGCCACTTGTTGTTAGCGTGTTCAGCCCAGTAATCCATCTTCATGAGGCGCAAGCATTTCATCCAGACAAAAATTTGAAAAGTTCCGTTACAGTCCTTTATGGAATGTATGGAATCAATCGTTAGAATGTTTTTAACATAAAACATCAATAATGTTCCAACCAGAGAATTCGTGTCTTCAGAAAAAGCACTGGAGCGCAAGTCATGAGACCGAGGCTCTCTGCCAGACCACTGACTCAAAGAGGTCTCATGAGCCCCTCCTTTACAGTAGAATCATCATTCAACTTTCAAAAGACATTTGACATCGAGTGGAAACCCTAGGAAGTGCAATCTCATCCATATCTCAATGTGTACTCGGTAGGCAAAGCTTTGAAAAACTACAAACCGCAGATTTCCCACTTTCTGGTTGGATTTTTCTCAGGTTTTCGCCTGCCATATGAGTTCTGTTATACTCACAGACATCATTCAAGCAGTTTTAGAAACTTCAGAGTGTTTCCTACCCAATACTAATAGTAATATGCATATAATAGCATCTGGGACAGAGTAGGAGGCAGTTCATTCTGGGCACGCTATTCATCCAAAAGTGAAAATGCTGCCCCATATCCCAAAATGGTTATTAAAATAACATCAAATTGATCAGAAATACAATGTAGACAAGGTTAATATTGAAAATTACTATTGTAGCTGGAAACAGCAGATTTTTTTATGGATTATCTACATAGGCGTACAGAGGCCCATTATCAGCAACTGTCACTCCTGTGTTCCAATGGAATGTTGTGTTAGCTAATTCAAGTTTATCATTTTAAAAGGCTAATTGATCATTGGAAAACCCTTTTGCGATGATGTTAGCACAGCTAAAAAACTGCTCTTCTTTAGACTAGTTGAGTATCTGGAGCACCATCATTTGTGGGTTTCGATTACAGGCTCAAACTGGCCAGAAACAAAGAACTTTCTTCTGAAACTCGTCAATCTATTCTTGTTCTGAGAAATGAAGGATATTCCATGTGAGAAATTGCCATGATACTGGAGATCTCGTACAACGCTGTGTACTACTCCCTTCACAGAACAGCGCAAACTGGCTCTAACCATCATAGAAGGAGGAGTGGGATGTCCCGGTGCACAAGTGAGCAAGAGGACAAGTACATTAGAGTGTCTAGTTTGAGAAACAGACGCCTCACAAGTCCTCAACTGGCAGCTTCATTAAATAGTACCCGCAAAACACCAGTCTCAACGTCAACAGATTTTTTTGTGAGTACATTAGGCTCTGTAGCTTTTTGGATTTGAGATCAAATGTTTCTTATGAATGACAATACATTATATCACCTTTTATTTGAGGGTATTTTCATACATACAGTGGGGCAAAAATGTATTTAGTCAGCCACCAATTTTGCAAGTTCTCCCACTTTAAAAGATGAGAGAGGCCTGTAATTTTCATCGTAGGTACACTTTAACTATGACAGATAAAATGAGAAAAAAATCCAGAAAATCACATTGTAGGATTTTTAATGAATTTATTTGCAAATTATGTGGTGGAAAATAAGTATTGGTCAATAACAAAAGTTTATCTCAATATTTTGTTATATACCCTTTGTTGGCAATGACAGAGGTCAAACATTTTCTGTGAGTCTTCACAAGATTTTCACACACTGTTGCTGGTATTTTGGCCCATTCCTCCATGCAGATCTTCTCTAGAGCAGTGATGTTTTGGGGCTGTAAAATTGTAAAATACACAATAATTAAACTATTAACAAGGAGTACCAGTACCAGATTAATGTGCAAAGGTACGAGGTATTTGAGGTAGAAATGTACATGAAGCCAGGGACTTGGCATCAAGATAGATAATAATACGAGTAAAATGAAGAACAGAGTAGGAGCAGCAAATTATTAGTGTAAAGTCTGTGTGTGAGTGTGCGTGTGTGTAATGTGTATATACGCCACCTTTCAAAAGTTTGGGGTCACTTAGAAATGTCCTTGTTTTTTAAAGAAAAGCACACTTTTAGTCCATTATTAAAATAACATCAAATTGATCAGAAATACAGTGTAGACATTGTTAATGTTGTAAATTACTATTGTAGCTGGAAATGGCTGATTTTTTATGGAATATCTACATAGACGTACAGAGGCCCATTATCAGCAAACTATTTAATGAAGAGCCTAATATTTTTCATCACTGCCCAAATGCGTACGTATGGGATTGTATTATTATTATTTGTTTTATTAATACAGCCTCTGTTCTGTTCTGCTCTGCTCCGTTCTGTTCTGCACTATTCTCCACAGTAGCAGAGCAGAGACTGAGTCCGACCCCACACTGCTTCCCTGCCTCTCCTTCCCTAATTGCTGTGGACTCTCTCCTCGCCGGCTCGCCTCTGTCATAAAAAAAAACATGTTTGTAGCTGGCTGTTCAGCTTTAACCTATATTTTAAGCCACACACAAGGTGTAGAGTCGAGCTGGAGCTTGTTGAAGGGGCCTGGCGTTTGCATAATTAATGGGTGGGAGCCGGCTGCTGCAGCGGCTAAATTAAATATCGCCTTCTGGATGGCAGGACAGTAACGGCAGGTACCTACCTGTACCTGTTTCTCGTGGTGTCGCAGCCCCAGAGCCAAGATCAATAGGAACAGACACAGACATGGTCTACAGTACACTCTGCTGGAGTTGGTAGCCATGATGATCCTCCCCCCAGTGGTGTGGTGGTCACTGTCTTCATGGTGTGTCTCTTTTGAGAGTTTCTGTCCAGGTCTGCTCTGGCTCTGGCTCTTCCCTTCTTGTCCTTATTAACAGTAACAGTTTGTTTTAACCTCTTTAGGCTAGGGGGCAGTATTTTGACGTCCAGATGAAAAGCGTGCCCAAAGTAAACTACCTGTTACTCAGGCCCAGAAGCTAGGATGCATATAATTGGTCGATTTGGATAGAAAACACTCTAAAGTTTCTAAAACTGTTAAAATAATGTCTGTGAGTATAACAGAACTGATATGGCAGGCGAAACCCAGAGGACAAACCATTCCCCCACCCAAAAAAATGTTCAGCCTACCACTGTTTCCAATGGCTGTCATTTTTATTATGAGGTGAAATCCTCCCAGATTGCAGTTCCCAGGGCTTCCACTAGATGTCAACAGTGTTTAGAAAGCGTTTAATGCTTGTTTTTGGAAAAATGAGCTAGAATTTGTAGTTATTCTAGGTGGCTCCCATTTTGGCTGTAGTGTTTTTCTTGCGTGTGGATGAGAGCGCGTTCTTTGTTATTTTTCTCCGGTAAAGACGGATTTAAATTTGATCATTTATTTACGTATTAGGGTACCTGAGGTTTGATTATAAACTTTGTTTGACTTGTTTGGATAAGTTTATTGGTAACGTTTGGGATTCATTTTGTATGCACTTTGAAGGAAGGAAACCGGTGGACAATTGAATGAAGCACGCGAGCTAAACTGAATTTTTATGGATATAAAGAAGGACATTATCGAACAAAAGGACAATTTGTGATGTTCCTGGGACCTTTTGGAGTGCCAACAGAAGAAGATCTTCAAAGGTAAGGCATTTATTATATCGCTATTTCTGACTTTCGTGGCGAACCTGCCTGGTTGAAATAGGTTTTTCCTGCTTTTGTATGCAGGGTGCTGTCCTCAGATAATCGCATGGTGTGCTTTCCCCGTAAAGCCTTTTTGAAATCTGACACAGAGGCTGGATTAACAAGAAGTTAAGCTTTATTTAGATGATTATTAACACTTGTATTTTCCTGAATGTTAAAAATTATATTTCTGTAATTTGAATTTTGCGGTTTGCAATTTCAACGGATGTTGTCGGGGTGTGCCGCTAGCGGGACGCCTAGCCATAACGGGTTTTAACCTTTATTTAACTAGGCAAGTCAGTTAAGAATAAATTCTTATTTACAATGACGGCCTATACAAATAATATCTGCTTTGAGAAGTCTATGTTCTCTCTCTCTTTCTCTCTCTCTCTTGCTCTCTCTCTCCCCCTCTCTCTCTCTCTCTTTCTCTCGCTCTCTCTTTCTTTCTCTCACTCTCTCTCTCTGTTCACTCCTCTGAGCTATCTGACTGATATAGTTGACTGTGTTCAGCCAAGGTGGAGGCACCAGAACAACAAGTACCTCATCCTGTGGACACTGGACTTCAACATAATTGAATGTAGGATTATTTCCTGAGTAATTATTTCATTTATATGGCAGTTATACACATTGCATATACTGTATGAATCTGTGTTTTCGAAATAACTGTATTTACCTAATTCTTTACCTGGTAATTAATTAACTACTGTTTTCTTAGTGGCCAATACTTTAAGTGTGGGGTTAAGCCTTATTGATACAGAAAGTGATTGTTCTAGTGTGGTTGCTTGATGGTGTTCAATGTGATTTAACCATTAAAGCTGCTAAATATTTATCTTTTTCCATCCATTCCTTACTTCAACAGAAAGTCATCCATCGACCTATACTCGAACCTTCAACTTACATGAATATAGATTATGTCAAGAATGCAGGTTTGTCAGGCTCAGCAGTGTCCCTACATAATGTTTTTGCGCAAGCGAGTGCTGATCGTCTCTACTGCAGCCCAGCTCATTGTAGCCTCCCAGCCTCAGTCTCAGCCCAGCCCAGTTCCTTGTAGCCTCTCAGCCTAACCCCAGCCTCAGTCTCAGGCCAGCCTTTTGAAACTCCCCCCCAACCTCAGTTTCAACCCAGCTCCATGCAGCCCCCCAGCATAGCCCCACCCTTAGTCTCAGCCCAGCTCCATGCAACCCCCCAGCGTAGCCCCAGCCTCAGTCTCAGCCCAGCCCCATGCAACCCCCCAGCGTAGCCCCAGCCTCAGTCTCAGCCCAGCTCCATACAGCACCCCAGCGTAGCCCCAGCCTTAGTCTCAGCCCAGCTCCATGCAGCCCCAAGCGTAGCCCCAGCCTTAGTCTCAGCCCAGCTCCATGCAGCCCCCCAGCGTAGCCCCAGCCTTCGTCTCAGCCCAGCTCCATGCAGCCCCCCAGCGTAGTCCCAGCCTTAGTCAAAACCCAGCTCTATGCAGCCCCCAAGCGTCAGCTTTAGTCTCAGCCCAGCTCCATGCAACCCCCAGCGTAGCCCCAGCCTTAGTCAAAGCCCAGCTCCATGCAGCCCCCCAGCGTAGTCCCAGCCTTAGTCAAAACCCAGCTCTATGCAGCCCCCAAGCGTCGGCTTTAGTCTCAGCCCAGCTCCATGCAGCCCCCAGCGTAGCCCCAGCCTTAGTCTCAGCCCAGCTCCATGCAACCCCCAGCGTAGCCTCAGCCTTAGTCTCAGCCCAGCTCCATGCAACCCCCAGTGTAGCCCCAACCTTAGTCTCAGCCCAGATCCATGCAGCCCCCAAGCGTAGCCCCAGCCTTAGTCTCAGCCCAGCTCCATGCAGCCCCCACTCGCTGCCTGCTGCTTTCCTCTCACACTGAGGTGGATTAAGGCGGATAATAAAATATCAAATAATAATGGCCCGAGACATGGCAGACTGTGTGGTGTGAGGCATGAAACCGCATATGGAAGGTGGCAGCTTCAAATTGACAGAGGAGTACTGTATTTCTGAATCAACAGAAGAATAGCTCTTATAAACCTCCCCCCTCCACCACCACCTCTTTCTACAATAATAGTGTTCGCTGAATTTATCTTTGTGGGTGAAGCAGCCTAAACAACAGCTCTCGTTCATCTGGGCGCGGTGAAGGTCTTCTGAATTGGGTCCCCGGAGTGGACAGGTGGCTCTGATCAAGTTCTGGAGGTGAGCACCGGGATGAGAAGGAGGGATGAGGAGGAACATGGCGGGAGGGTGGGGTCAGGTCAGAGTTGAAGGTGGGGGTGTTGTCAGATGTAGGTGTGTGTGGGTAGGGAAATGGGGCAAGAGGTGCGTGAAGGTGTAGTGGGAATGCAGAGGGGAGCAAGAAGGGAGACTGAGGGGGATTGGGGTTGATCCTTCAAAAGCCTTAGTTCTTCACCAGCGATATTATTATCAGTGTATGAAAACAAGGCTGGCTCCGGGCTAGCCATCTAGGAGAGTGCTTAGCCTCAGGGCAATTTTCAGAAGAAAGTAACACAGGATAAATAATGCGGGTGGGAGTACGAGAGGGGTGGAGGGACGGAGGAGAAGGTAAAGGGAATTTTCTTATTCTCCCACCTCATGCTCGTTCACTTGTTCTCTTGTTTGCTGGATGCCTGCCTTTCTTTGTGTTTCTCTAATTTATTGGCTGCGCTCTTTCTTTCTTTCCCCTCTGCTCTCATCCCCCTTGTTCTGTTTTTCTTCTGAGAGACAACTAGAGACGGAGTGAATATTATAACAAAGCTCTTAGGACTGACAGATCAGCTAAAGGACCAGTCAAGGGATGCCTCACTCCATCTCTCTCCCTACACCTCTCCAGCCCTTCCCATGCATCTATCCCTCCTTCACTCTATCCATAACTCTCTCTCTCTCATTCACAGGTTGGTGAAGATAATTCAACATGTGAATGCTCTGCTAGAAAATGGGAGAAGTACCCAGCTCCATCTCTTTCCCTCAAAAAGACACTGTGCTGCTCTGCACCCATACTGCTCAACTCCTTCCAATTCACCCCCCGTGACAGACTGTGGATCAAGCCTGATCTATCCAACCAAACTGCCTGTCCTCAAAACTAAAGATGAGACACTTGGTCATTGCATAATCTCTCTGCAGCACTTATTCTCTTTGGAGACATTTGGTTTGTTTTACGAACACTTTGTTCAAAGGATTACTTGAGTAAAGATCTTAAATATTTACTCAAAACTGTAGCTGATTCTCTGCAAATATAAATATTGCATAACTTTATGAAGTGAGATGAAATATATCCTTTTTACTCTGTTTTGCTTCAGGATGAGGACTGCCTCTCTCTTGTTCATAGCAGAGCTACTATGTGAGATTCCATTTTTATGATGTGCAGGGGCAATTCCATGGGAACGGATTTGCGCTGAGAATCAGATTTTTCACTAATGTACGCCAAACAAAACCCCTTGATTTCAAAGTTGAACAAGCTCTTTGCACAAAGACTACATTTAGCCATTTAGACTGAAAAATGTACTAAAAAAACATTTACTGAAAGGACTTTGCAGTGCTAATTTTGTTACCACATTTTCCAAAAACATTATTAAATGTCTGCTCTGAATTCAGATTCAAAGATGTCTGCAGAAACAATGGTGTGTTTTCTTTCCTTTTCTTTATTTACATCACATCAATACATAATTATGGATATAAATGTAAATCTCTTTATGGTGATGTATCCTAAATAGGTACATAAAAGGTAGAAAAATGGAATATACTCATTTGCCGTGAACTCAGGCGCAAGAGAGCAGAGATGGGTGATAACAGGAGAACTGTAATATACACCCTGGCCCAAAGGCACAGACGAGGCAGCACAAAGCACAACCATGGTAACATGAACCGGATTAAACAAAACAAACAAACGAACCTAGCGCAAGCCAGCCTGTAGCGTAACACCCTACACAAAGAACAATTCCACACTCAGACATGGGGGAAACAGAGGGTAATATACATTTAGTCTGATGAGGGATGTGAACCAAGTGTGCGGGAAAACAAGACAAAACAAACAGAAAATGAAAGGTGGAGCGATGATGGCTAGAAGACCTGTGACGTCGACCACCGAACACCACCCCAACAAGGAGAGGGACTGACTTCGGTGGAAGTCATGACAGTACCCCCCCCCCCCCCCCCCCCACGCGGCTCCAGCAGGACGTCGACACCGGCCTCAGGGACAACCCGAAGGGCGAGTTGCAGGGCTATCCAGACGAAGACGGTGGAACTCCCGCAGCATATAAGGGTCCAAAACACTCTCCACTGGGACCCAGCATCTCTCCTCGGGACCATACCCCTCCCAGTCCACGAGGTACTGAAGGCCCCTCGCCCAATGCCTTGAATCCAGTATGGAGCGAACGGAGTATGCCGGGACCCTCTCGATGTCCAAAGGGGGCGGAGGGACCTCCAGCACCTCAGACTCCTGGAGCGGGCCAGCAACCACCGGCCTGAGGAGAAACACATGGAACGAGGGGTTAATACGGTAATCGGGGGGAAGCTGTAACCGGTAACTAACCTTGTTCAGTCTCCTCAGGACTTTAAATGGCCCCACAAACCACTGCCCCAGCTTCCCAGCAGGGCAGGTGGAGGAGCAGGTGGAGGGTCAAGAGCCTGACCCGGTCCCCCGGGTGCGAACACCGGGGCCTCAATGCGGTAATGGTCTGCGCTGGCCTTCTGGCGCAGCACGGCCCGCTGGAGGTAAACATGGGCGGCGTCCTAGGTCTCCTCCGCACGCCTGAACCAGTCGTCTACCGCAGGAGCCTCGGTCTGACTCTGATGCCAAGGCGCCAGGACCGGCTGGTACCCCAGTACGCACTGGAAGGGCAAGAGGTTAGTGGAGGATTGACGGAACGAGTTCTGAGCCATCTCAGCCCAGGGCATGAACGCCACCCACTCCCCCGGCCGTCCCTGACAATAAGACTGCAGAAACCTACCCACATCCTGGTTCACTCTCTCAACCTGCCCATTACTCTCGTGGAGAAAACCGCGAAGCTGATCGAGACCCCCAAGCCTTCCATAAATGCCCTCCAGACCCTCGAAGTGTCCTGGGGACCCCGATCAGACACTATATCCTCAGGCACGCCTTAGTGCCAGAATACGTGTGTAAGCAAGGCCTCCGCAGTCTGTAGGGCCGTAGGGATACCGGGCAGAGGGAGGAGACGGCAGGACTTGTAAAAACGGTCCACAACGACCAGGATCGTGGTGTTACCCTGTGAGGGAGGAATGCAACCAAGCCCGTTGTGGAATGGGTAAGGGGTGTAGCTTACCTTTGGGCAGGTGCCTAGGAGCCTTACACTGGGCGCACACCAAGCAGGAGGAAACATAAACCCTCACGTCCTTTGCCAAGATGGGCCACTCTAGTACTTCCCACTCAGACAGCGCATCGTCTGACCGATGCCTGGATGACCAGAGGAGGGTGACGTGTGGGCCCAATAGATAAACCGGTCACGGACAGCAGATTGGAACGTACAGACACCCAGCAGGACATTGGAGGGGAGCGGGCTCTGCACGTAACGCCTGCTCAATGTCCACGTCCAGCTCCCATACTACCAGCGCCACCAGGCAGGAGGCCGGGAGTATGGGGGAAGTATCCATGGGTCGCTCCTCTGTGTCATACAGCCGGGACAGTGCGTATGCCTTAACATTCTGGGAACCTGGTCTGAAAGAAAGGGTGAAAACAAAACGGGTAAAAAACATGGCCCACCTTGTCTGATGAGGATTCAGTCTCCTCACAGGTTGCGGTGGTCAGTCCAGATGAGAAAAGGGTGTTGAGCCCCCTCAAGCCAATGTCTCCACGCCTTCAACTCCTTCACCACAGCCAACAGCTCCTGGTCCCCCACATCATAGTTTCACTCTGCCGGGCTGAGCCTCTTCGAGAAGAAGGCACAGGGGCGGTGCTTCGGTGGCGTACCCGAGCGCTGAGAGAGCATGGCTCCTATCTCAGCCTCGGACGCGTCCACCTCCACTGTGAACGCCAAAGAGGGATCCGGATGCGCCAGCACGGGAGCTGAGGTAAACAGAGCCCTTAGGTGACCAAAAAGCCCTGTCCGCCTCAGCAGACCACTGCAAACGCACCGGTCCCCCCTTCAGCAGTGAGGTAATGGGATCCGCTACCTGACCAAAACCCGGGATAAACCTCCGGTAGTAATTGGCAAACCCTCCTTTACTGTGGTGGGAGTCGGTCAATTACGCACAGCTGAAATGCGGTCACTTTACATCTCAACCCCTGAGGTGGAAATGCGGTATCCTATGAAGGAGACAGACTGCTGGTAGAACAGGCATTTCTCAGCCTTGACATACAGGTCATGCTCCAACAGTCGACCAAGCACCCTGCGCACCAAAGACACATGCTCGGCGCGTGCAGCGGAGTATATCAGAATGTCATCAATATACACCACTACACCCTCTCCGTCCAGGTCCCTGAAAATCTCATCCACAAGGCTTGGAAGACTGATGGAGCATTCATCAACCCGTATGGCATGACAAGGTACTCATAATGCCCTGAGGTTGTACTGAATGCCGTCTTCCACTTGTCTCCCTCCCTGATACGCACCAGGTTGTAAGCGCTCCTGGGACCTAGTTTAGTGAAGAAGCACACCCCATGCAATCGCTGTGACTATGAGAGTTAACGGGTAACTGTCCTTCACAGTGATCTGGTTAAGGCCTCGATAGTCAATACCTCCCCCCTTCTTCTTCACAAACAAAAAACTTGAGGAGGCGGGTGAAGTGGAGGACCGAATGTACCCCTGACGCAGAGATTCAGAGACATATGTCTCCATAGCCGCCGTCTCCTCTTGTGACAGGGGATACACATGACTCCTCGGAAGTGTGGCGTCTACCTGAATGTTTATCGCATAATCCCCCCGACGATGGGGTGGTAATTGAGTCACCTGCTTCTTAGAGAAGGCGAGAGCAAAATCAGAATATTCGGGGGGGAATGCACACGGTGGAGACCTGGTCTGGACTTTCCACCGTAGTAGCACCAATGGAAACCGCCAAACACGTCCCCGAGCACTCCCGTGACCACCCCGTGAGGCACTCCATTGCCATGAAACATTGAGGTCATGACAGGCTAACCAGGGAAGGCCTAGCACCAGGGAAATGCAGGACCCCACTGCATCACCATGAGCAAAGAAGTTGTGGCCTCCCTGGTAAAGCCAGACCCTAATGGTCGACTGTCCAATGCGTGAACTGGAAAGGGCCTAACCACTAGAACAATGGGGATCCCTAAACTATGGGCAAATGCTCTGTCGATAAAATTCCCAGCCGCGCCTGAATCGACGAGCGCCTTATGCTGGGAATGCGGCGGAAACTCAGGAAAGTTTACTTGCAAAAACAGGTAGGCAACAGAGGGCTCTGGGTGAGAATGGTGCAAGCTCACCTGGGATGATGGCAGAGCACTCTGCCTGCTGCCTCGACCCCCAGAGGAACCAACCCGACATCGACCGGCAGTATTACCTCTGTAGCCACAGATGGTACACGTGGCCAACTCCCGATGGACATCCTCGCGCAAGCTGCAGCGATAGTGGTTGATCAGGGCCCTGTCGTTCTATCCCTCTCCGGCGGCCAGGGTCCGGATGTCCAGGGCAAACTCTTGGGTGCTCCTCGTCCCCTGCCTCAGGTGGAAGAAACGTTCACTCCTCAAAGTGGTCCAGCACCTCATCTCTTTCTACCCACACAGCGTCAGCCCATTCCAGGGCTTTCCCCGAGAGGCACGAGATGAGGGCGGACACCCTCTCACGTCCCAAAGGAGCCGGGTGGACGGACCCCAGATACAGTTCCAGCTGCAGCAGGAAGCCCTGGCAGCTTGCCGCCGTCCCATCAAATTCCCTGGGAAGGGCGAGACGAATCCCACTAAGACCGGGTGCAGGGGAGGCGAGTAGTGGAGACCCCTGTTGTGCTGGTGGGGGTGCTGGAGGAACTCCCTGTCTCTCCCAGCGGTCCATAGTCTGGATGACGCGGTCCATGACAGCGCTGAGATGGTGAAGCATCGCAGCGTGCTCCCGAATGCGTTCCTCTACCCCCACAACAGGGGCACCCGCTCCTGCTGACTCCATTGGTCGGTGTGGAATTCTGTAACGGGGTGAGTGACTGGTTTCCGGGAAGTCTGGCGCAAGAGAGCAGAGATGGGTGATAACAGGAGAACTTTAATATACACCCTGGCCCAAAGGAACAGGCTAGGCAGCACAAAGCTCAACCACAGTAACATGAACCGGATTAAACAAAACAAACAAACCTAGGTTTGAAACAAATCTAGCGCAAGCCAGCCTGTAGCGTAACACCCTACACAAAGAACAATTCCACACACAGACATGGGGGAAACAGAGGATAATATACATTTAGTATGATGAGGGAATATGAACCAGGTGTGTGGAAAAACAAGACAAAACAAATGGAAAATGAAAGGTGGAGCGGTGATGGCTAGAAGACCGGTGACATCGACCGCAGAACACCGCCCGAACAAGGAGAAGGACCGACTTCGATGGAAGTCGTGACAGGCTCCGCCCCCAAACAAGACCACATTTGGGGTCTTCGGACCAGACTAAATCTGAACCAATCATAGACGTTTATGTTTCACAGGACTATACTGTACTTTACTGTACTGAACCATACTCTAATAAACTTTTTTTCACTTTACTGTAATGTACTGTAGTCGAAGCTAGAGCTGGGATGAATGTACGGGGAGAAAGTAACACGCCCATTTTCTCAGATTAGACAGAAACTAAAATTACGTAGTGAAATCAACACGTTCCTAATACGGAGGACAACCCCCCTGCAAAAAAACTACCCAGTCTGATCATGTTTTGTCGAGTTATGAACATAAAGTGGTTTTAAGCGATAAAAAAACGGACCCGGAAGTTTTTTTTTAAATGGACCCGGAAGTGTTTTCGGTTGTAGAGTTGTATTTACTGGTTTACGGTTCCAAACGTACAGTGGCAAGAAAAAGTATGTGGACCCTTTGGAATTACCTGGATATCTGCATAAATTAATCACAAAATTTGATCTGATCTTCTTCTTAGTCTCAACAATAAACAAACACAGTGTGCTGGCTGCATCCCTTTATTCTCAATTTCTGCCTGAAGACATACCCAAATCTAACTGCCTGTAGCTCAGCCCCAGAGGCAAGGATATGCATATTCTTGGTATCATTTGAATGGAAACATTCTGTGGAAACAGTTTGTGGAAATGTTAATTGAATGTAGGAGAATATAACACAGTAGATCTGGTGGAAGAAAAAAGAAACAAAGAGCATACGTTTTCTGTTTTTTATTGTTGTAGTATCATCTTTCACATGTACTGGAATAGCCACACAGTCAGATAGGATGCTAGAGATAATTATGATTGATAACACAAGAGAGCAACTGTAGGTGTGCAAAGTTTCAGACTTCAGGAATGGGTGAGCTACATGACATGACATTTAGCATGAAGTCACCCAGGTGTCCCACACAAGTTGCCCAAATGTACCCAAGTGGCGGAATTGGTGAAATGACCTATAACTATGTACAGCAGTGCAAATAACTATATACAACATATCAAAAAGCAATTCTAACACACACACACACCAAAAAAATGTTTTAAAAAATATTAGAAAAATAAATAAAAATAAAACAGTACACCCCTTGGAAGTCCTCGTCATAATATTTTGCTGCCTGTGCCATGTCCCATTGCAGTCTCTTTCTGATGTAAAGCAGAGGCAAACTGAACAAGTGGTGCATTTCATGCGACACAGAACACAACGACGCCTCCATGCTGTGCCCTTTTGGCCCTGAGGCACAGTCATGCCTGCAGTAATGAGCTGTGGCATATGAACACCACTGGAGGCACGGGTAGAGCGGGCAGCTTGGCACCGGGGGCTCCCAGTCGGAGTTGCTATCACTGTGGAAGAAAACATTAAAAAAATATTTGTATTGTATGAGCCTTTCATCATCACATAAAATAAACAGATATGTATTGTATAGAGCAGAGGGAATAGTCACTAAGGTGAAGTGCTGTTCCATTCAACTCCGGCCATTGTTGTATATACAGTGCCTTGAGAAAGTATTCGGCCCCCTTGAACTTTGCGACCTTTTGCCACATTTCAGGCTTCAAACATAAAGATATAAAACTGTATTTTTTTGTGAAGAATCAACAACAAGTGGGACACAATCATGAAGTGGAAGGACATTTATTGGATATTTCAAACTTTTCAAAACGGAAAAATTGGGTGTGCAAAATTATTCAGCCCCCTTAAGTTAATACTTTGTAGCTCCACCTTTTGCTGTGATTACAGCTGTAAGTCGCTTGGGGTATGTCTCTATCAGTTTTGCACATCGAGAGACTGAATTTTTTTCCCATTCCTCCTTGCAAAACAGCTCGAGCTCAGTGAGGTTGGATGGAGAGCATTTGTGAGCAGCAGTTTTCAGTTCTTTCCACAGATTCTCGATTGGATTCAGGTCTGGACTTTGACTTGGCCATTCTAACACCTGGATATGTTTATTTTTGAACCATTCCATTGTAGATTTTGCTTTATGTTTTGGATCATTGTCTTGTTGGAAGACAAAACTCCGTCCCAGTCTCAGGTCTTTTGCAGACTCCATCAGGTTTTCTTCCAGAATGGTCCTGTATTTGGCTCCATCCATCTTCCCATCAATTTTAACCATCTTCCCTGTCCCTGCTGAAGAAAAGCAGGCCCAAACCATGATGCTGCCACCAACATGTTTGACAGTGGGGATGGTGTGTTCAGGGTGATGATGTCATGTTTTGTCTTATATTGTCTTGTCATTTTGCTTTCCCTTCTGTTCGTTTTCCCCCTGCTGGTCTTATTAGGTTCGTTCCCTTTTTTCTCTCTCCCTCCCTCTCTCTCTTCTCTCTATCGTTCCGTTCCTGCTCCCAGCTGTTCCTATTCCCCTAATCAATCATCTAATCTTTTCACACCTGTTCCGTATCTTGCCCTCTGATTAGAGTCCCTATTTCTCCCCTTGTCTTCCGTTTCTGTCCTGTCGGATCCTTGTATATTGTTCACCGTGCTGTGTCTTTGTCTCGCCCTGTCGTGTCTTGTTTCCCTCAGATGCTGCGTGTGAGCAGGTGTCTGAGTCTGCTACGGTCGGTGCCTTCCCGAGGCAACCTACAGTTTATGGTCAAGTCTCCAGTCTGTCCTCGTCACTACGAGTGGAATTAGTTTTTTATGTTTTGTTTTCTGCTCCGATTTGTCTAGGAGTATTGCCTATTTCCTTTACTGGAATAAAGACTCTGTTTTCGCCAAGTCGCTTTTGGGTCCTCATTCACCTGCATAACAGATGAGCTGTGTTGCTTTTACGCCAAACCTAAAGTTTTGCATTGTTTGTCATGCAGGTGAAAGAGGACCCAAAAGCGACTTAACAGAAACAGAGTTTATTTAAGTCCAAACAGGGAATAACAGAAATCCTCTAGTCTGTAGAGGGGAAATAACTGGAGAAGCGGCCACAGACTGCAGGTCGCTTCGGGTAGGCGCAGGCCGTAGTTGACAGAGACACCTGCTCACACGCAGCATCTGATGAAGGCAAAAAACACGACAGGACAGGGCGATACACAATCACAGCAAAAACACGACAGGACAGGGCGAAACGCAATCACAGCATGGTGAATACTAAACAAGGAACCGACGGGACAGGAACGGAACACAAAGGAATAAATAGGGACTCCAATCAGGGGAAAGGATCGGGAACAGGTGTGGGAAGACTAAATGATGATTAGGGGAATAGGAACAGCTGGGAGCAGGAACGGAACGATAGAGAGAAGAGAGAGCGAGAGAGTGAGAGAGGGAGGGGAGAGAGAGGGATAGAAAGAGGGAAAGGACCTAATAAGACCAGCAGAGGGAAACGAATAGAATGGGGAGCACAGGGACAAGACATGATAATAAATGACAAACATGACAGTACCCCCACTCACCGAGCGCCTCCTGGCGCACTCGAGGAGGAATCCTGGCGGCAACGGAGGAAATCATCGATGAGTGAACGGTCCAGCACGTCCCGAGACGGAACCCAACTCCTCTCCTCAGGACCGTAACCCTCCCAATCCACAAGGTATTGGTGACCCCGTCCCCGAGAACGCATGTCCATGATCTTATGTACCTTGTAAATAGGTGCGCTCGACAAGGACGGGAGGGGGGAGGGAAGACGAACGGGGTGCGAAGAAAGGGCTTAACACAGGAGACATGGAAGACAGGATGGACGCGACGAAGATGTCGCGGAAGAAGCAGTCGCACAGCGACAGGACTGACGACCTGGGAGACACGGAACGGACCAATGAACCGCGGAGTCAACTTACGAGAAGCTGTCGTAAGAGGAAGGTTGCGAGTGGAAAGCCACACTCTCTGGCCGCAACAATACCTTGGACTCTTAATCCTGCGTTTATTGGCGGCTCTCACAGTCTTCCCCGCAGACAAAGGCAGACCGGTAATGAAGTCTAAGGCGATGTGAGACCATGGTCGAGAAGGAATGGGGAGCGGTCTGAGACGACCGGCAGGAGGAGAGTTACCCGACTTAGTCTGCGCGCAGTCCGAACAAGCAGCCACGAAACGGCGCGTGTCACGCTCCTGAGTCGGCCACCAAAAGCGCTGGCGAATAGACGCAAGAGTGCCTCCAACACCGGGATGACCAGCTAACTTGGCAGAGTGAGCCCACTGAAGAACAGCCAGACGAGTGGAAACAGGAACGAAAAGGAGGTTACTAGGACAAGCGCGCGGCGACGCAGTGTGCGTGAGTGCTTGCTTAACCTGTCTTTCAATTCCCCAGACTGTTAACCCGACAACACGCCCATAAGGAAGAATCCCCTCGGGATCAGTAGAAGCCACAGAAGAACTAAACAGACGGGATAAGGCATCAGGCTTGGTGTTCTTGCTACCCGGACGGTAAGAAATCACAAACTCGAAACGAGCGAAAAACAACGCCCAACGAGCTTGACGGGCATTAAGTCGTTTGGCAGAACGGATGTACTCAAGGTTCTTATGGTCTGTCCAAACGACAAAAGGAACGGTCGCCCCCTCCAACCACTGTCGCCATTCGCCTAGGGCTAAGCGGATGGCGAGCAGTTCACGGTTACCCACATCATAGTTGCGCTCAGATGGCGACAGGCGATGAGAAAAATAAGCGCAAGGATGAACCTTATCGTCAGACTGGAAGCGCTGGGATAGAATGGCTCCCACGCCTACCTCTGAAGCGTCAACCTCGACAATGAATTGTCTAGTGACGTCAGGAGTAACGAGGATAGGAGCGGACGTAAAACGTTCTTTTAGAAGATCAAAAGCTCCCTTGGCGGAACCGGACCACTTAAAACACGTCTTGACAGAAGTAAGAGCTGTGAGAGGGGCAGCAACTTGACCGAAATTACGAATGAAACGCCGATAGAAATTAGCGAAACCTAAAAAGCGCTGCAACTCGACACGTGACCTTGGAACGGGCCAATCACTGACAGCTTGGACCTTAGCGGAATCCATCTGAATGCCTTCAGCGGAAATAACGGAACCGAGAAAAGTAACGGAGGAGACATGAAAAGAGCACTTCTCAGCCTTTACGTAGAGACAATTCTCTAAAAGGCGCTGTAGAACACGTCGAACGTGCTGAACATGAATCTCGAGTGACGGAGAAAAAATCAGGATATCGTCAAGATAGACAAAAACAAAGATGTTCAGCATGTCTCTCAGAACATCATTAACTAATGCCTGAAAAACAGCTGGCGCATTGGCGAGACCGAACGGCAGAACCCGGTACTCAAAATGCCCTAACGGAGTGTTAAACGCCGTTTTCCACTCGTCCCCCTCTCTGATGCGCACGAGATGGTAAGCGTTACGAAGGTCCAACTTAGTAAAGCACCTGGCTCCCTGCAGAATCTCGAAGGCTGATGACATAAGGGGAAGCGGATAACGATTCTTAACCGTTATGTCATTCAGCCCTCGATAATCCACGCAGGGGCGCAGAGTACCGTCCTTCTTCTTAACAAAAAGAACCCCGCCCCGGCCGGAGAGGAAGAAGGCACTATGGTACCGGCGTCAAGAGACACAGACAAATAATCCTCGAGAGCCTTACGTTCGGGAGCCGACAGAGAGTATAGTCTACCTCGAGGAGGAGTGGTCCCCGGAAGGAGATCAATACTACAATCATACGACCGGTGAGGAGGAAGGGAGTTGGCTCGGGACCGACTGAAGACCGTGCGCAGATCATGATATTCCTCCGGCACTCCTGTCAAATCGCCAGGTTCCTCCTGAGAAGTAGGGACAGAAGAAACGGGAGGGATGGCAGACATTAAACACTTCACATGACAAGAAACGTTCCAGGATAGGATAGAATTACTAGACCAATTAATAGAAGGATTATGACATACTAGCCAGGGATGACCCAAAACAACAGGTGTAAACGGTGAACGGAAAATCAAAAAGAAATAGTCTCACTGTGGTTACCAGATACTGTGAGAGTTAAAGGTAGTGTCTCAAATTTGATACTGGGAAGATGACTACCATCTAAGGCAAACATGGGCGTAGGCTTGTCTAACGGTCTGAAAGGAATGTTATGTTTCCGAACCCATGCTTCGTCCATGAAACAACCCTCAGCCCCAGAGTCAATCAAGGCACTGCATGTAGCACCCGAACCGGTCCAGCGTAGATGGACCGACATAGTAGTACAAGATCTAGATGAAGAGACCTGAGTAGTAGCGCTCACCAGTAGCCCTCCGCTTACTGATGGGCTCTGGCCTCTTACTGGACATGAATTAACAAAATGTCCAGCAACTCCGCAATAGAGGCACAGGCGGTTGGTGATCCTCCGTTCCCTCTCCTTAGTCGAGATGCGAATCCCTCCCAGCTGCATGGGCTCAGACTCTGAGCTAGAGGAGGGAGATGGTTGCGATGCGGAGCAGGGAAACACCGTTGATGCGAGCTCTCTTCCACGAGCCCGGTGACGAAGATCTACCCGTCGTTCTATGCGGATGGCGAGAGCAATCAAAGAGTCCACATCTGAAGGAACCTCCCGGGAGAGAATCTCATCCTTAACCACTGCGTGGAGTCCCTCCAGAAAACGAGCGAGCAGCGCCGGCTCGTTCCACTCACTAGAGGCAGCAAGAGTGCGAAACTCAATAGAATAATCCGTTATGGACCGTTCACCTTGGCATAAGGAAGCCAGGGCCCTAGAAGCCTCCCTACCAAAAACTGAACGGTCAAAAACCCGAATCATCTCCTCTTTAAAGTTCTGGAACTTGTTAGAGCAATCAGCCCTTGCCTCCCAGATAGCTGTGCCCCATTCTCGAGCCCGGCCAGTAAGGAGTGAAATGACGTAAGCAACCCGAGCTCTCTCTCTAGAGTATGTGTTGGGTTGGAGAGAGAACACAATCTCACACTGCGTGAGAAAGGAGCGGCACTCAGTGGGCTGCCCGGAGTAGCAAGGTGGGTTATTAACCCTAGGTTCTGGAGGCTCTGCAGGCCAGGAAGTAACAGGTGGCACGAGACGTAGACTCTGGAACTGTCCAGAGAGGTCGGAAACCTGAGCGGCCAGGTTCTCCACGGCATGGCGAGCAGCAGACAATTCCTGCTCGTGTCTGCCGAGCATGGCTCCTTGGATCTTGACGGCAGTGTAACGAGCGTCTGAAGTCGCTGGGTCCATTCCTTGGTCGGTTCCTTCTGTCATGCAGGTGAAAGAGGACCCAAAAGCGACTTAACAGAAACAGAGTTTATTTAAGTCCAAACAGGGAATAACAGAAATCCTCTAGTCTGTAGAGGGGAAATAACTGGAGAAGCGGCCACAGACTGCAGGTCGCTTCGGGTAGGCGCAGGCCGTAGTTGACAGAGACACCTGCTCACACGCAGCATCTGATGAAGGCAAAAAACACGACAGGACAGGGCGATACACAATCACAGCAAAAACACGACAGGACAGGGCGAAACGCAATCACAGCATGGTGAATACTAAACAAGGAACCGACGGGACAGGAACGGAACACAAAGGAATAAATAGGGACTCCAATCAGGGGAAAGGATCGGGAACAGGTGTGGGAAGACTAAATGATGATTAGGGGAATAGGAACAGCTGGGAGCAGGAACGGAACGATAGAGAGAAGAGAGAGCGAGAGAGTGAGAGAGGGAGGGGGAGAGAGAGGGATAGAAAGAGGGAAAGGACCTAATAAGACCAGCAGAGGGAAACGAATAGAATGGGGAGCACAGGGACAAGACATGATAATAAATGACAAACATGACATTGTTGCCAAAAAGTTCCATTTTGGTTTCATCTGACCAGAGCACCTTCTTCCACATGTTTGGTGTGTCTCCCAGGTGGCTTGTGGCAAACTTTAAACGACACTTTTTATGGATATCTTTAAGAAATGGCTTTCTTCTTGCCACTCTTCCATAAAGGCCAGATTTGTGCAATATACGACTGATTCTTGTCCTATGGAAAGAGTCTCCCACCTCAGCTGTAGATCTCTGCAGTTCATCCAGAGTGATCATGGGCCTCTTGGCTGCATCTCTGATCAGTCTTCTCCTTGTATGAGCTGAAAGTTTAGAGGGACGGCCAGGTCTTGGTAGATTTGCAGTGGTCTGATACTCCTTCCATTTCAATATTATCGCTTGCACAGTGCTCCTTGGGATGTTTAAAGCTTGGGAAATCTTTTTGTATCCAAATCCGGCATTAAACTTCTTGACAACAGTATCTCGGACCTGCCTGGTGTGTTCCTTGTTCTTCATGATGCTCTCTGCGCTTTTAACGGACCTCTGAGACTATCACAGTGCAGGTGCATTTATACGGAGACTGGATTACACATAGGTGGATTGTATTTATCATCATTAGTCATTTAGGTCAACATTGGATCATTCAGAGATCCTCACTGAACTTCTGGAGAGAGTTTGCTGCACTGAAAGTAAAGGGGCTGAATAATTTTGCACGCCCAATTTTTCAGTTTTTGATTTGTTAAAAAAGTTTGAAATATCAAATAAATGTCATTCCACTTCATGATTGTGTCCCACTTGTTGTTGATACTTCACAAAAAAATACAGTTTTATATCTTTATGTTTGAAGCCTGAAATGTGGCAAAAGGTCGCAAAGTTCAAGGGGGCCAAATACTTTCTCAAGGCACTGTATATACACACACACACACACCCAAACAGACCAACACACACACACACACAAACAAACTACACATTTCATTGCAATTTTTTAATTAATTTATTTTTATTTTTATATATAATATATATATTTTTATATTTCATAAAACGGCATTAGCACTTACCCGTCCAGAAGTACATCCTGTCCTAGCAGAAGCAGCTCCTCAGTTTGTTTGAATCATAACACTCCAAGATTCCTCAAACAAAAAATTTGTCTCACTTTCACTTTTTCACTTTCAATTTAGAGTTTGACTTCGCTTTACATAATTTATTCGCCATGATATCTTCAATGAAATCGTTGAAACTACTACTTTCCGAAATACAGCTGCGCGTAAAAATCCTTACAGCCACTCCAACCCCAAACCATTACATACTGGCGTTTACCTCAGCTCATTGGCTATCTACCCAGCTAGATTTCAAGAAGATCAGTGGTCATTGGGCAGAAATATAGTCAATCAATGAAGCTTTGCTAAAATTATTGGTGCATAAGGTAGTCATTTATCGTTGTCTTCAAATCAGCTCACTTCGGTCAATTCTCCCTGCAAAAAAAACAATGACGTTTGACTGTGTTGCAAAACATCCAGAGGAATGCACTGAAACCCATGACCATGACTAGATAAAGGATTGTTTACAGGGGGGAATCACACCACAAAATTCATAGAGATGTAATTCACGGCACAAGCACTATAAAAATTGATTTTATCAAAGAAAACGGCACTTTGTTTGATCGAGGGGACACTCAGGAAGAGAAATAAGAGCCAGATATCAGAATGTAAGTCATAATTTTACATTCAGATGTGAATGTGTAAAAACTGTCATGGCGGAACATGTTTCTGTTCTTGATTGCTCTTCTCAAACAAAAGCATGGGATTTGTTCTCTGTAATAGTTATTTTAAATTGGAAAACATAGTGTGATTACCAAGATTCTAATCCTTTGAAGGGTGTAAGACACTTGCATTTTCAAGAATGTTTAATGTTACGAAGTTGTATTTCCCCTGATGTTGGTCCCTGTACGGGGTTCGCGGCCATAACAGGTTTTAAACTAATAACACAAATTATTGTATTTTTCTTGTCTATAGTGAATACGTCATTTAAACATATTGACAGTGTAGGTTGGAAAAAGTATGTGAAACCCTAGGCTAATGACTTTTCCAAAAGCTAATTGGAGTCAGGAGTCAGCTAACCTGGAGTCCAATCAATGAGACGAGATTGGAGATGTTGGTTAGAGCTGCCCTGCTCTATAAAAAACATTCACAAAAATTGAGTTTGCTATTCACAAGAGTCATTGCCTGATGTGAATCATGCCTCAAACAAAAGAGATATCAGAAGACCTAATACTAAGAATTGTTGACTTGCATGAAGCTGTAAAGGGATACAAAAGTATCTTTAAAAGCCTTGATGTTCATCAGTCCACGGTAATGCAAACTGTCTTTTAATGGAGAAAGTTCAGCACTGTTGCTACTCTCCCTAGGAGTGGCCGTCCTGCAAAGATGACAGCAAGAGCACAGTGCAGAATGCTCAACGAGTTTAAGAAGAATCCTAGAGTGTCAGCTAAAGACTAACAGGAATCTCTGGAACATGCTAACATCTCTGTTGACGAGTCTACGATATGTAAAACATTAAACAAGAATGGTGTTCATGGGAGGACACCACGGAAGAAGCCACTGCTGTCCAAAAAAACCATTGCTGCACACCAACATCAAAACCTCATCCCAACTGTAATGTACGTGGAGAGAGCATCATGGTTTGGGGCTGCTTTGCTGCCACAGGGCCTGAACAGCTTACTATCATCAACAGAAAAATTAATTCCCAAGTTTATCAAGACATTTTGCAGGAAAATGTAGAGCTATCTGTCCGTCAATTGAAGCTAAACAGAAGTTGAGTGATGCAACAGGACAATGACCCAAACACAGAAGTCAGTCAACAACAGAATGGCTTCAACAGAATAAAATATGCCTTCTGGAGTGGCCCAGTCAGAGTCCTGACCTTAACCCGATGTAAAATGCTGTGGCATGACCTCGACAGCGGTTCACACCAGACATCCTAAGAATATTGCTGAACTGAACAGTTTTGTCAAGTTGAATGGTCCAAAATTACTCCTGACCGTAGTGCAGGTCTGATCCGCAACTACAGAAAACGTTTGGTTGAGTTTATTGCTGCCAAAGAAGGGTCAACCAGTTATTATATCCAAGGGTTCACATATTTTTCCCACCCTACACTGTGAATGTTGATGGTGTGTTCAATGAAGACATGAAAACATATAATTGTTTGTGTGTTACTAGTTCAAAAACCTCTTTGGGCTGAGATCCCGCTAACGGGATCGATATGACAACAGCCAGTGAAAGTGCAGGGCGCCAAATTCAAAACAACAAAAATTCCATAATTAAAATTCCTCAAATATACAAGTATTTCACACCATTTTAAAGATACACTTCTTGTTAATCCCACCACAGTATCTGATTTCAAAAACGCTTAATGACTAAAGCAAACCACATGATTATGTTAGGTGAGTGCCTAGTCACAGAAAAACAAGGCCATTTTTCCAGCCAAAGAGAGGAGTCACAAAAAGCAGAAATAGAGATAAATGAATCACTAAACTTTGATGATCTTCATCAGATGACACTCATAGGACTTCATGTTACACAATACATGTATGTTTTGTTTAATAAAGTTCATATTTATATAAAAAAATCTCAGTATACATTGGCGCGTTATGTTCAGTAGTTCCAAAACATCTGGTGATTTTGCAGACCCACAACAATTTACAGAAATACTCATAATAAATGTTGATAAAAGATACAACTATTATGCATGGAATTGTAGATACACTTCTCCTTAATGCAACCGCTGAGTCAGATTTCAAAAAAGCTTTACCGAAAAAGCACACCATGCGATAATCTGAGTACAGCGCTCAGAGACCAAAACAACCCAAACAGATATCTGCCATGTTGTGTAGTCAACAGAAGTCAGAAATAGCATTAAAAATATTCACTTACCTTTGATGATCTTCATCAGATTACACTCCCAGGAATCCCAGTTCCACAATAAATATTTGTTTTGTTCGATAATGTCCATCATTTATGTCTAAATACCTTTTTTCGTGTATTTAACCCAGTAATCCAAATTCGTGACGCACGATCACTAGGTGCAGACAAAGTCAAACATTTCCGTTACAGTCCGTAGATACATGTCAAACGATGTAGGGAAATCAATCTTTAGGATGTTTTCAACATAAATCTTCAATAATGTTCCAACCGGAGAATTCCTTTGTCTTCAGAAATGCAATAGAACTCAAGCGAACTATCACGTGAACGTGTGTGGTCAGCTCATACCTCTCTGCCAGACCTCTGACTCATTCCCCTCTCATTCGCCCCCACCTCACAGTAGAAGCATCAAACAGGGTTCTAAAGACTGTTGACATCTAGTGGAAGCCTTAGGAAGTGCAATATGACCCCATAGACACTGTGTATTCAATATGGAATTAGTTGAAAAACTACAAACCAGGAAATGTCCCACTTCCTAGTTGTATTTTTCTCAGGTTTGTGCCTGCCATATTAGTTCTGTTATACTCACATACATCATTCAAACAGTTTTAGAAACTTCAGAGTGTTTTCTATCAAAATCTACTAATAATATGCATATATTAGCAACTGGGCCTGAGTAGCAGACAGTTTACACTGGGCACATTATTCATCCAAGATACTCAATACTGCCCCCAGCCATAACAAGTTAATTAAGCAAACTGTGTTTGTCTATTGTTGTGACTTAGATGAAGATGTATGGTCTTGTTGGCTGGCCCTCACTACATATTTGTTTCCAATCCCACTGGCTCCAGGTCATCTATAAGTCTATAATGTATGCTCTCGTTGGCTTGCCCTCGCTACATATTCGTCATCAAACCCACTGGCTCCAGGTCACCTGCAAGTTTTTGCTAGGTAAAGCTCTGCCTTATCTCAGCTCACTGGTCACCACAGCAACACCCACTCGTAGCACGCACTCCAGCAGGTATATTTCACTGGTCATCCCCAAAGCCAACACCTGCTTTGGCCGCCTTTCCTTCCAGTTCTCTGCTGCCAATGATTGGAACAAATTGCAAAAATCACTGAAGCTGGAGACTCATATCTCCCTCACTAACTTTAAGCATCAGCTGTCAGAGCAGCTTACTGATCACTGTACCTGTACACAGCCCATCTGTAAATAGCACACCCAACTACCTCATCCCCATATTGTTATTTAATTATTTTTGCTCTTTTGCACCCAAATATTTCTACTTACACATCATCATCTACACATCTATCACTCCAATGTTAATGCTAAATTGTCATTTTTTCCCACTATGGCCTATTTATTGCCTTACCTCCCTAACATTTCTACATTTGCACACACTGTACATATATTTTTCTATTGTGTTTTTTACTGTACGTTTGTTTATCTCATGTGTAACTCTGTGTGGTTGTTTTTGTCGCACTGCTTTGCTTTATCTTGGCCAGGTTGCAGTTGTAAATGAGCACTTGTTCTCAACTGGCCTACCTGGTTAATTAAGTAAAGGTGAAATGTCAAAATTTTAAAAGATCAGATGAAATGTTATGACCAATTTATGCAGAAATCCAGGTAATTCAAAGGGTTCACATACTTTTTATTGCCACTGTGTGTCATTTTCTTAACCCATCTAGTAAGAGCATAGGTTTCAATTATCATGCTAGCTATTCTTGAGTGTCATCCTGGGAAAAGTTAAAGGAGAGACAGGTAGAACGAAAGTAACACAATGTAAACAATTGATGACCTGGAATAAACCATTTTAAAAACCATTTAAGAGCAGGACTTTTATCCTCTAGTTCAGATTGCTTTTATATAATGTTAGCAAAATATCAACAAGTGACTGAATGTTTGAAAAATTATACTTGACATCGTTAGAATTATGCCTTAATCAATTGACTTGATGGTTCAACTTGTCACAAGCTTCTATTGAGAGGTTAGTGGTTAAAAAGATATATCTTTATGATTCTGGGGTTCAATTATCTTGTGTGAAGCCATGGTAATGTGATAATCATGATGAGTTTTCAGTTTGTGAAGAGAATAAAAATGTTTATTCCATCAAGATGCGAGGAGAGGGCATGACATGGGCAGCTGGAGCACACCTGATTGGTAGATCTAAGCATGAAAAGTCATTGAAAATGTTGAAAAATATCTCGTACTACAATCCCATTTAAGTGAGATGAGAAAATTCTGGTTAATATAGATATTATGTGATGCATTTTAGTCTGATTAATATTGTTAGGCTAAATATTGTTGTTGTG
Organism: Oncorhynchus gorbuscha; assembly: GCF_021184085.1. NCBI lineage: Eukaryota > Metazoa > Chordata > Actinopteri > Salmoniformes > Salmonidae > Oncorhynchus > Oncorhynchus gorbuscha. Next base: position 67,030,703 of record NC_060188.1, read on the forward strand.
CAATATTGCTATGTTTATGGTTAATTTTCATAAATTTCAAACCTATAGCATTAATGATTAAACTCGACACAAATTATGGCTGATGGTACATTTGTTGAAAGTAAAGATCATTACACACCAGAAATATGGAGATAATACAGATATTGTTCACTTCTCACCAGCTGTTATTTTCATCCCAAGGCTGTTTTACTCCTGGCAGGTACACAAGTAGTATTCAGGAAGTTCTGTTCTCCGTCTATTTACACTGAACAAAGATATAAACGCAACATGCAACAATTTAAAATATTTTACTGAGTTACAGTTCATATAAGGAAATCAGTCAATTTCAATTAATTCATTAGGTCCTAATCTATGGATTTCGCATGACTGGGAATGCATAAATGCTGCTGTTGGCCATGGATTCTTTCAAGTAAAAGGTGGGGCGTGTATCAGAAAACCAGTCAGTATCTGGTATGACCACCATTTGCCTCATGCAGCGCAACACATCTCTTTAGCAAAGAGTTGATCAGGCTGTTGATGTGCCCTGTGGAATGCTGTCCCACTCCTCTTTAATGGCTGTGCGAATTTGCTGGATGTTGCCAGGAACTGGAACACGCTGTCATACGCGTCGAGCCAGAGCATCAAAAAACATACTCAATGGGTGACATATGCAGGCCATGGAAGAACTGGGCGATTTTCGCTCAGGAAATATTTGTTGTTATTTACAAATATTTAACCCTTTTTTTCAGTAGGCACAAAATTACCTTCATACTTCCATATTTTTTAAAAACAGTGCCGGTTTAGCTCTGCCACCTTATATGCGGAATATTGACATAAACTGATGCGGTGGATTGAGACACATGTGGAGGATTGATAGATTGAGACACACCAGATATCTCTTAAATTGACAGATTTAGATGGGGAATTCTTTATTATGTTACTTAGATTGACACAGCAGTGTGTTAATCAACTCTAGGGGGGGGTAATCATCTTCTTGATATGCCACGCCTGTCAGGTGGATGGATTATCTTGGCAAAGAAGAAATGCTCACAAAGAAGGACGTAAACAAATTAATTGTTTTGTGAGTATGGAACATTTCTGGTATCTTTTATTTCAGCTCATGAAATATGGGACCAACACTTGACATGTTGCATTTATATTTTTGTTCAGTTTAGTTTAAACTAATTTACTTTATAAATTAAATCACAGTTGCTAATGGTAATAAGATATGATCTCTCTAGCTCTATCGTTCATGGAGTTGACAGAAAGTGTCATGCAGGTGAATGAGGACCCAAAAGCGACTTGGCGAAAACAGAGTCTTTAATCCAGTAAAGTAATTCTACAAACATAAGACATAATTCCACTCGTAATGACGAGAACAGACTGGAGACTCGATCAAGAACTGCAGGTTGCCTCGGGAAGGCACTTGAACCTAGCAGACTCAGACACCTGCTCTCCACGCAGCATCTGAGGGAAACACGACACGACAGGGCGAAACACAGACACAGCACGGTGAACAATAGACAAGGATCCGACAGGACAGGAACGGAAAACAAGGGAAGAAATAGGGACTCTAATCAGGGGAAAAGATAAGGAACAGGTGTGGGAAGACTAAATGATTGATTAGGGGAATAGGAACAGCTGGGAGCAGGAACGGAACGATAGAGAGAAGAGAGAGAGGAAGGGAGAGAGAAAAAAGAGGAGAACGAACCTAAAAAGACCAGCAGAGGGAAAACGAAGAGGGAAAAGCAAAATGACAAGACAATCTAAGACAAAACATGACAGAAAGAGAAAGAAAACTGTTATGAGCTGAACATAACAGTATCAAACAAAATAAAATAAAATAAAATTGGCCACATAGTGTACACATGTTTAGCAGATGTTATTGCAGGTGTAGTGAAATGCTTGTGTTTCTAACTCCAACAGTGCAGTAATATCTAACAAGTAATATCTAACAATTTCAGAACAATACACAATGCCCACAAATCTCAAGTAAAGGAATGTAATTAAGAATACATAAATATTTGGATGAACAATGTCAAAGCGGCATAGACTAAGATATAGAAGAATAGAATACAGTAAATACATGTGAGATGAGTATTGCAAAATATGTCAACATTATTAAAGTGACTAGTGTTCCATTATTAATTAAAGTGTCCAGTGATTTCTAGTCTATGTATATAGGGCAGCAGCCTCTAATGTGCTAGTGGTGGCTATGCAACAGTCTGATGGCCTTGAGATGGAAGCTGTTTTTCAGTCTCTCGGTCCCAGCTTTGATACACCTTTACTGACCTCTCCTTCTGAATGATAGCGGGTTGAACAGGCAGTGGCTCAGGTGGTTGTTATCCTTGATGATCTTTTTGGCCTTCCTGTGACATTGAGTGCTGTTGGTTTCCTGGGGGGCAGGTAGTTAGCCCCCAGTGATGTGTGGTGCAGACAGTACCACCCTCTGGTGAGCCCTGCCGTTGTGGGCTGTGCATTTACCGTACCAGGCAGTGATACAGCCCGACAAGATTCTCTGAATTGTGCATCTGTAAAAGGTTGTGAGGGTTTTCGGTACCAAGTCAAATTTCTTCAGCCTCCTGAGGTTGAAGAGACGCTGTTGCGACTTCTTCACCACACTGTCTGTGTGGGTGGACCATTTCAGTTTGTCAGTGATGTGTACACCAAGGAACTTGAAGCTTTCCACCTTCTCCACTGTGGTCTCGTCGATGTGGATAGGGGCATGCTCCCTCTGCTATTTTCTGAAGTCCACGATCAGCTCCTTTGTTTTGTTGACGTTGAGTGAGAGGTTGTTTCCTGGCACCACACTCCCAGGGACCTCACCTCCTCTCTGTAGGCTGTCTCGTCATTGTTGGTAATCAGGCCTGCTACTGTTGTGTCGTCTGCAAACTTGATAATTGAGTTGGAGGCGTGTGTGGCCATGCAGTCATGGGTGAACAGGGAGTATAGGAGATGGCTGAGCACTCACACTTGTGGGGCCCCAGTGTTGAGGATCAGCGAAGTGGAGGTGTTGTTGCCTATCTTCACCACCTAGGGGCGGCCCGTCAAGAAGTCCAGGACCCAGATGCACAGGGTGGGGTTCAGACCCAGGGCCTCAAGCATAATGATGAGCTTGGAGGGTACTATGTTGTTGAATGCTGAGCTATAGTCAATGAACAGCATTCTTACATAGGTATTCCTCTTGTTAAGATGGGATAGAGCAGTGTGATGGCGATTGCGTCATCTGTGGATCTATTTGGGCAGTATGCAAATTGAAATGGGTCTAGTGTGTCAGGTAAGATAGAGAAGATATGATCCTTGACTAGTCTCTCAAAGCACTTCATGATGACAGAAGTGAGTGATACGGGGCAATAGTCATCTAGTTAATTTACCTTTGCTTTCTTGGGTACAGGAACAATGGTGGACATCTTGAAACATGTGGGGACAGCAGACTGGGTTATGGAGAGATTGAATATGTCCGTAAACACTCCAGCCAGCTGGATTGCGCATGCTCTGAGGACGTAGCTAGGAATGCCTTCTGGGCTGGTAGTCTTGCGAGGGTTAACCCGCTTAAATGTTTTACTCACGTCGGCCTCAGAGAAGGAGAGCCCACATTCCTTGGGAATGGGCCGCGTCGGTGGCACTGTGTTATCCTCAAAGCAGGGCGAAGAAGGTGTTTAGCATGTCCGGAAGCAAGATGTCGGTGCCCGCGAAGTGGCTGGTTTTCCCTTTGTAATCCGTGGTGTTCTGTAGACCCGGCCACATACGACTTGTGTCCGAGCCATTGAATTGCGAGTCCACTTTGTCTCTATACTGACTTCTTTGCCTGTTTGTTTGCCTTACCGAGGTAACAATATTTAGCCATATTCCCAGTCACCTTGCCATGATTAAATGCGGTGATTCGCACTTTCAGTTTTGCACGAATGCTGCCATCTATCCACAGTTTCTGGTTAGGGTAGGTTTTAATAGTCACAGTGGGTACAACATCTCTTATATACTTCCTGATAAACTCAGCCACCATATCAATGTATTTGTCAACGTTATTTTCGGAGGCTACCCAGAACTTATCCCAGTCCGCGTGATCAAAACTATCTTGAAGTATGGATTCCGATTGGTCAGACCAGCGTTGATTAGACCTTAGCATGTGTACTTCCTGTTTGAGTTTCTGCCTATAGGAAGGGAGGAGCAAAATGGAGTCGTGATCAGATTTGCCAAAGGGAGGGCGGGGGAGGGTCTGTAGGCAGTGAAAGAGAGGACATTAGCAGGAACACCACCTGCGGTTTATGGCTATTATGATTTCCCGTTGCAGCCAATTCAAATGCAGTAATTCCATAACTGAATCTTCAGAAATTCTGTTAGAAATTTGCTAACAGAACTTTGAGTTTAAATCACTTAATCATTTATAAACCAAATGGATATTATTATTTTTTTAACTAATTAATCGGTCCTTGTGAGGATACGATGTCTTAAAGATACTGTATGCAGGTTTTAGGTAATGGAATTTCAAGGAACATGGCAATGTTAATTTAACTTATACAAGGCAAATAATTTCTCCAAAACTAAATATACAGTGCTTTCGGAAAGTATTCAGACCCCTACCCTTTTTTCACATTTTGTTACTTTACAGCCTTATTCTAAAAAGGATTAAATAAAAAAATGTCCTCATCAATCTACACACAATACCCCATAATGACAAAGCAAAAACAGGTTTTATTACATATAAAAAACAGAAATACCTTATTTACACAAGTAAAGACCCTTTGCTATAACTCAAAAATAATTGAGAACTTCATTGGAGTCCACCTGTGGTAAATTCAATTGATTGGATATGATTTGGAAAGGCACACCTGTCTGTACATGGTCCCACAGTTAACAGTGCATGTCAGAGCAAACACCAAGCCATGAGGTCAAAGGAATTGTCCGTAGAGATCCGACACATGTTTGTGTTGAGGCACAGATATGGAGAAGGGTACCAAAATATCTAAAACATTGAAGGTCCCCAAAAACACATATTTCCTTAATGGAAGAAGTTTGTAACCACCAAGTCTCTTCCTAGAGCTGGCCACCCAGCCAAACTGAGCAATCAGGGGAGAAGGGCCTTGTTCAGGGAGGTGGCCAAGATCCCGATGGTCACTCTGATAGAGCTATAGAATTCCTCTGTGGAGATGGGAGGAAATTCCAGAAGGACAACTATCTCTTAAGCACTCCATCAATCAGGCCTTTATGGTAGAGTGGTCAGATGGAAGCCACATCTAAGTTAAAGGCACATGACAGCCCGCTTAGTGTTTGCCAAAGGCACCTAAATAACTCTCAGAGAATAAGAAACAAGACTCTCTGGTCTGATGAAACCAAGATGGAACTCTTTGGCCTGATTGCCAGACGTCACGTCTGGAGGAAACCTGGCACCATCCCTATGGTGAAGCATGGTGGTGGCAGCATCATGCTGTGGAGATGTTTTTCATTATCAGGGACTCTGAGACTAGTCATGATCGAGGCAAAGATGAATGGAGCAAAGACATGAACCCGATCAAACATCTCTGGAGAGACCTGAAAGTAGCTGTGCAACGAAGCTTCCCATCCAACCTGACAGTGCTTGAGGGATCTGCAGAGAATAATGGGAGAAACTGCCCAAATACAGGTGTTCCAATCGTGTAGCATCATACCTCTGTAATCTGTAATCACTGCGAAAGGTGCTTCAACAAAGTACTAAGTAAAGGGTCGGAAAACTTATGTAAATGTGATATTGCCGTTTTTTTTTTATATTTGCAAAAATGTCTAAAAACCTGTTTTTGCTTTCTCATTATGGGTTATTGTGTGTAGATTAATGAGAGAAAAAATCAATTTAATACATTTTGAATAAGTCTGTAATGTAACAAAATGTGTAAAAAGTCAAGGGGTCTGAGTACTTCCAAATGCACTGTAAGTGCTGATATTACTTCAACATTGCAGTGTTTGATGTATTTCTAATACCTTTTAAGACTTTTTCTGGTATACGCTTATTCCTAATATATATGCCTTCATTTTTCAAAAATGTACACTCAGCTTTCCTTTGACACCAGATTTGACGTGATCCTATGAACTTCACATTGGTTTTCATGGGTTCTTTTACATGGAAATGCCCACAGCTAAATAACAGTTTTACACAGAGCCGATTTGGGGAGACCTGGTTTTGACCTTTATTTCTCAGTGTCTTTTTAATAAATAACTTTTTAATAACTGTGGATGGTAAACACAGATGTGGGACGTCTGGGTAGTGCACTGTTACAACATTCCAGAACCATAGCACTGGGCACACCCTGGTTGAATCAGCGTTGTTTCCACGTAATTTAAATGAAATGTTATGGTAACAACGTGCATTAGACGTTGAATTGACATCTTTGCCCAGTGGTATGTCTTTGTGTCTGACTGAGCTAATGTCATAACAATCTAAGGAGCCAATCTTCCTCTCTCTTTCTCTTTCTCTTTCTCTTTCTCTCCGAGGATTCCAAGCCGTGGTTCTTCTTTCTGAGAGTCTGGTTCAGAGAGATGTTCCATGATGGAACATTCTGTCTCAGGGGACATTGGTGCAGATGTGCAGACCGCAGTGGTCTGGCCCCTTGTCCCCTCCCCCTAGGGGGCCATACTGGGAGGCCTGCTCCCCACTCTGAATGAGTGCATGTAAAATGTGCAGAGAGGCGCAGTCATGACGGAACATGGCACACACTCGCACGGGCGTTCACACTTGCTCACACACACTCAAACACACACCCCACGCACGACAGGAGGTGGTGTGACTGATATGAGTTGTGACATATCAAACGGGAAGCAGAGCAGCACTGCCTGTGGCATCCTATAAAACATGCTAATAGAGAGCTGCATTAGTCCACTCACACAGGCCTGGGCTAATCAGGGAGGACATTTACTCTTCCTCCTCTCACCGTCTCACCTCCGCACCACCTGCACCCCCCTCCACCGTTCCTATACCCCCCACCCCACTGCTCATGGTTGGGGGATGGATGAAGCTCGATGGGGTTGACGCAGGAAGCAGGCAGCCCCCTCTCCACACCCTTTCTTTCACCCGGGACACTGCAGAAATGCTGGCTTGCAAGTTTATAAGTTGATGGTTGGTTGTCATTGCGACATTTTCCAATTATATTTTTTTCCTGTTCCAGACAGTACCAGTGTAGTGAAAGAATTGTGCAGAGGAAATACGAACTGACAATATCATAGGGATATAACAAGGGACCAAGTTGTTGCAAACATGTTTATTGCACCCTCACTCCATAACTAGATGTTTGTTCAATTGTTCTACAGAATAACCATAATATTTGTAAGTGCTTTGATTGCACTTTTATCAACATTTTTGTTTTTGTTTGCTAATTTGTTAACTATTGTCATGGCATGACTGGCAGGTCAGTTGGTTTCGCCTAACTAATGTGTCACTGTCATCCAGAAGCTCAACTAGCTAACTTGGTAGCAAACTACTAAGTAAGGGGATGATGTTGGGAGATGGCATCCACGTTGAATATGCTAATGTTTCAGTTTTGAGCAATTTTCTCCAGCAGTTAGCTTCAAGGCGGACTATTCTAGACTGATATGCAGTGTGATATTCTTGCACCTTCACGGCTGTCATGGCTTCACCCAGGTGGGTGCTACACACCGGTACTGGGGGAGTTCGACCCATGGAGTCTGACTTCAAAGACCACGACAGAGAAGCGCTGCTTCAGCGACTGTATGGGCCTGGCTGCCCTGATAAACAGCTCTGGACCATTCTGTGACCCCCCATCCATTTCATCTCCGAACTGCCTCTACTCAATCCCTCCACCTGGCGCTGATTGCCCAAGCCATTAATGAACTACCGTGCTTGCCAGGATTATATATTTTTTGGTTGCTGAAAGCACTTTGAGATTGTAATGAAAAGCGCTATTAAAGTTTAATTTATTATTATTATTATTATCATTATATCACAGACACTCTATACATATTTGAGAAGCCTATAGTGAAGAACAGAGCCTTGCAAAAGTTTTCATCCCCTTGGTGTTTTTCCTATTTTGTTGCATTACAACCTGTTATTTTAATTTCATGTAATGGACATACACATAATAGTCCAAATTGGTGAAGTGAAATGAAAAAAATAACTTGTTCCAAAGAATTCTAAAACATTCCAAACGGAAAAGTGGTGCTTGTATTCACCCCCTTTGCTATGAAGCGCCTGAAAAAGATATGGTGCAACCAATTACATTCAGAAGTCACATAATTAGTGAAATGAAGTCCACCTATGTGCGATCTAAGTGTCACATGATCTCAGTATATATGCAACTTTTCTGAAAGGCCCCAGAGTCTGCAACACCACTAAGAAAGGGACACCACCAAGCAAGCGGCACCATGAAAACCAAGGAGCTCTCCAAACTGGTACAGATCAGGGTTGGGTTATAAAAAAATATATAGGAAACTTTAAACATCCCACGGAGCACCATTAAATCCAATATTAAAAAATGGAAAGAATATGGCACCACAACAAACCTGTCAAGAGAGGGCCTCCCACCAAAACTCACAGACCAGGGAAGGAGGGTCTTAATCAGAGAGGCAACAAAGAGACCAAAGATAACCCTGAAGGAGCTGCAAAGCTCCACAGCGGAGATAGGAGTATCTGTCCATAGGAACACTTTAAACCATACACTCCACAGAGCTGGGCTTTACAGAAGAGTGGCCAGAAAAAAAAACAATGCTCAAAGAAAAAAATAAGCAAACACATTTGGTGCTCGCCAAAAGGCATGTGGGAGAAGGTCCTCTGGTCAGATGAGACTAAAATTGAGCTTTTTGGCCATCAAGGAAAACACTATGTCTGGTGCAAATCCAACTCTTCTCATCACCCCGAGAACACCATACCCACAGTGAAGCATGGTGGTGGCAGCATCATGCTGTGGGATGGTTTTCATCGGCAGAGACTGGGAAACTGGTCAGAATTGAAGGAATGATGGATGGCGCTATATACAGGGAAATTCTTGAGGAAAACCTGTTTCAGTCTTCCAAAGATTTAAGACTGGAAAGGCGGTCACCTTCCAGCAGGACAATGACCCTAAGCATACTGCTAAAGCAACACTCGACTGGTTTAAGGGGAAGCATATATAGTGGGGCAAAAAAGTATTTAGTCAGCCACCAATTGTGCAAGTTCTCCCACTTAAAAATATGAGAGAGTCCTGTAATTTTCATCAAAGGTACACTTCAACTATGACAGACAAATTGAGAAAAAAAATCCAGATAATCACATTGTAGGATTTTAAATTAATTTATTTGCAAATTATGGTGGAAAATAAGTATTTGGTCAATAACAAAAGTTTATCTCAATACTTTGTTATACAATGTGATTTTCTGGATTTTATTTCTCATTTTGTCTGTCATAGTTGAAGTGAACCTATGATGAAAATGACAGGCCTCTCTCAACTTTTTAAGTGGGAGAACTTGCATAATTGGTGGCTGACTAAATACTTTTTTGCCCCACTGTAAATGTCTGGACACCAACAGAACCCATCCAACTTGAAAGAGCTGGAGCAGTGTCACGACTAGTCAAGGTGGGTGGAATCAGGCGCAGAGAGCGAATAATGAATAGAGGTTTATTCTCCGGTGAACAACTAACACTGACAACCCAAATTACAAACAGGGTGAAAAATATCCAAAACAGGGAATAACAGACAAACCGGAGAAATAAAACACAAAAACACCGACAGCCAAAACGAAATGACAAAAACAAACAATCCCGCACAAAACAAGGGCGGGACAAGCTACATTAAATACAGATACTAAGTAACTAACACACAGGTGAAAACAATTAGACAAAACCAACAGATAACCGAAAAAGGGATTAGTAGTGGCTAATAGGACGGTGACGACGACCGCCGAGCACAGCCTGAACGGGCAGGAGAGCCAACCTCGGCGGGAGTCGTGACAGTACCCCCCCTCTGACGCGTGGCTCCCGCAGCGCGCCGCCACCGTCCTCGAGGACGACCCGGAGGACGAGGTGCTGGGCGATCCGGGTGGAGGCGGTGGAATTCTATCAGGAGAGAAGGGTCCAAAATGTCCCTCACCGGAACCCAGCATCTCTCCTCCGGGCCGTACCCCTCCCAGTCCACGAGGTACTGTAGGCCCCCCACCCGGCGTCTAGAATCCAGAATGCCTCGAACTGTATACGCCGGGGGCCCATCGATGTCCAGAGGGGGCGGAGGGACCTCAGACACCTCACCTTCTTGCAGGGTACCAGCCACCACCGGCCTGAAGAGAGACACATGAAACGAGGGGTTAATACGGTAATACCTAGGAAGTTGTAACCTATAACACACCTTGTTTATTCTCCTCAGGACTTTGAACGGCCCCACACACTGCGGCCCCAGCTTCCGACAGGGCAGACGGAGGGACAGGTTTCGGGTCGAGAGCCAGACCCTGTCCCCCGGTGCAAACACGGGGGTCTCAGTGCGGTGCTGGTCAGCGCTCCTCTTCTGCCGTTCTCCCGCTAACCGTAATGAGTCCTGAACGGCTTTCCAGGTGTCCTTGGAGCGCTGTACCCATTCCTCCACCGCAGGAGCCTCTGTCTGACTCTGATGCCATGGAGCCAGGACCGGCTGGTAACCTAACACACACTCAAAAGGAGACAAGTTAGTAGAGGAGTGGCGTAAGGAGTTCTGGGCTAGTTCGGCCCACGGAACATACCTTGCCCACTCACCAGGCCGGTCCCGACAGTAGGACCGCAGAAACCTGCCCACATCCTGGTTTATGCGCTCCACCTGCCCATTACTTTCGGGGTGAAAACCTGAGGTTAAGCTAACTGAGACCCCCAGTCTCTCCATAAACGCCTCCACACTCTGGACGTGAATTGGGGACCCCGATCAGAGACGATGTCCTCAGGCACCCCATAGTGCCGGAAGACATGGGTAAACAAAGCCTCAGCAGTCTGCAGGGCCGTAGGAAGACCGGGCAACGGAATAAGACGACAGGACTTAGAAAACCGATCCACAACGACCAGGATCGTAGTACTTCCCTGGGACGGGGGAAGGTCGGTAAGAAAATCCACCGATAAATGTGTCCACGGCCGTTGTGGAACGGGGAGGGGTTGTAATTTCCCTCTAGGTATGTGCCGAGGAGCCTTGCTCTGAGCACACACTGAGCAGGAGGCGACATAAAATCTCACGTCTTTAGCCAGTGTGGGCCACCAGTATTTCCCTCTCAGACTCTGCACTGTCCTCTTGATACCAGGATGACCCGAGGGGGGAAGAGTATGAGCCCACCTAATCAACTTGTCCCGGACCACCCTCGGCACGTACTTGGTCCCTACTGGACAGTTAGGAGGAGCCGGCTCTGACCGTGAGGCCCTCTCTATCTCAGCATCTACCTCCCATACCACCGGTGCCACAAGACATGACGGTGGAATGATGGGAGTTGGCTCTACTGACCATTCCTCTGTATCATAGAGGCGAGACAGTGCATCAGCTTTGGTGTTTTGGGAGCCTGGCCGATATGTGAGGGTAAACTGGAACCTAGTAAAAAACATGGCCCATCTAGCCTGACGTGGATTTAGTCTCTTAGCTTCCCGGATGTACTCGAGATTACGATGGTCAGTCCAGATGAGAAAAAGGGTATTTAGCCCCCTCAAGCCAATGTCTCCACACCTTCAGAGCCTTGACTACAGCTAACAACTCCTGGTCCCCCACATCATAGTTTCGCTCCGCTGGGCTGAGTTTGCTCGAAAAGAAAGCACAGGGGTGGAGTTTGGATGGCACGCCTGAGCGTTGGGACAGCACGGCTCCAACCCCAGCCTCGGACGCAGCCACCTCCACTATGAACGCTAAAGAGGGATCCGGATGCGCCAACACGGGTGCATTGGTGAACAGCTCCTTCAGACGACTGAAAGCCCTGCCCGCCTCTGCTGACCAGCGCAAGCGCAGCGGTCCTCCCTTCAGCAGTGAGGTGATGGGAGCAGCCACCTGGCCAAAACCCCAGATAAACCTCCGGTAGTAATTAGCAAACCCTAAAAAACGCTGCACTTCTTTCACCGTGGTCGTAGTCGGCCAATTACGCACGGCTGTAACGCGATCATCCTCCATTACCACCCCGGAGGTGGAAATACGATACCCCAGGAAGGAAACGGACTGTTTGAAAAACTCACATTTCTCCGCCTTGCAATACAGGTCATGCTCCAGTAGTCGCCCAAGTACCTTACGCACCAGAGACACATGCTCCGCGCGTGTGGCAGAATAGATCAAGATGTCATCAATGTACACTACCACTCCCTGACCGAGCAGGTCTCGGAGAATCTCATCTACGAAGGATTGGAAAACGGCTGGAGCATTCTTCAAACCGTATGGCATGACGCGGTACTCATAATGACCAGAAGTAGTACTAAATGCGGTTTTCCACTCATCTCCTCCCCGGATACGTACCAGATTATACGCGCTCCTCAGGTCCAGTTTTGTGAAGAATTGCGCCCTGTGAAATGATTCCATTGCCGTAGCGATGAGAGGTAGTGGGTAACTAAACCCCACTGTAATGGAATTTAGACCTCTATAATCAATACACGGACGCAGACCTCCATCCTTCTTCTTCACAAAAAAGAAGCTTGAGGAGACGGGTGATATGGAGGGCTGAATGTACCCCTGTCCCAGCAATTCGGAAACATATGTTTCCATCGCAACTGTCTCCTCCTGGGACAATGGATAAACGTGAATCCTAGGAAGTGCAGCGTTTTCCAGAAGGTTTATCGCGCAGTCCTCTCGACGATGAGGTGGTAATTTGGTCGCCCTCCCTTTACTGAAGGCGATCGCCAAATCGGCATATTCAGAGGGAATGCGCACGGTGGAAACTTGGTCTGGACTCTCCACCGTAGTCGCACCAACGGCAACTCCTATACACCTACCTGAACACTCCTCTGACCACCCCTTAAGAGCCCCCTGTCGCCAGAAAATCACCGGGCTGTGTTGAGCTAACCAGGGAACCCCCAACACCACTGGAAACGCAGGTGAATCTATAAGGAACAGGCTAATCTGCTCCTTATGATCACCCTGCGTTACCATGTCCAGCAGCACCGTAGCCTCCCTAATTACTCCTGACCCTAATGGTCGGCTATCTAAGGAGTGCACGGGGAAAGGTTGATCTAACGACACCAGGGGAATCCCTAGCCTTAATGCAAGCCCACGATCCATAAAATTCCCAGCTGCGCCTGAATCGACTAGCTGTAGAGAGGGGGAAAACCCAGGGAAAGCCGAGTCCGGACCATTCCACACTGCGTTGACCCACTCGAGGGCTCGCCCAGTCAAGCAGGAGACGAGGGCGAGCACGCTCTCCTCTCCAGAGGGAGCAGGATGCACGGTAGCCAGGTATAATTCCGGTTGAAGGAGGAAACCCTGGCACCCAGCCGCCGATCCGTCAAACTCCCGTGGGAGTGTCAGCCGAAGAGCCCCAGAGCCGGATGTGGTCGCAGAAACAGGAGGTGCTGGAGAAGGGGTTGCTAGAGATTAGGTGGGGAGGCCACTCCTCTCCCATCGATCCATTCTCTCCATCATTTGGTCCATAGCAGAACCAATCCGGTGAATCACACTGGTATGATGTAGGACCCTCTCTTCCATCGATGGGAGAGGAGACGCTGCTGCTCCTGCTGATTCCATGGGAGGTGCGGGATTCTGTCACGACTAGTCAAGGTGGGTGGAATCAGGCGCAGAGAGCAAATAATGAATAGAGGTTTATTCTCCGGTGAACAACAAACACGGACAACCCAAATTACAAACAGGGTGAAAAATATCCAAAAATAAATAACAGACAAACCGGAGAAATAAAACACAAAAACACCGACAGCCGAAACGAAATGACAAAAACAAACAATCCCGCACAAAACAAGGGCGGGACAAGCTACATTAAATACAGATACTAATTAACTGACACACAGGTGAAAACAATTAGACAAAACCAACAGATAACCAAAAAAGGGATCGGTAGTGGCTAATAGGACGGTGACGACGACCGCCGAGCACAGCCTGAACGGGCAGGAGAGCCAACCTCGGCGGAAGTCGTGACAAGCAGTTTTGCCTTGAAGAATGGGAAAAAATCCCAGTGGCTAGATGTGCCAAGCTTTTTAGACATACTCCAAGAGACTTGCAGCTACAATTGCTGCCACAGGTGCCTCTAAAAGTATTGACTTTCGGGGGTGAATAATTATGCATGCTCAAGTTTTCTGGTTTTTTTTGTCTTATTTCTTGTCTGTTTCACAATAAGAAATATTTACAATCTTCAAAGGGGTATGTATGCATGTTGTGTACATCAAATGATACAAACCCCCCAAAATACATTTTAATTCCAGGTTGAAAGGCAACAAAATAGGAAAAATGCCAAGGGGGTGAATACATTCGCAAGTCACTGTATATTAGTTTTCCATTTAAATATGTGTATCATAAATAAACAATACCAGTTTATTATGTGGCAAAATACTTCTACAGTGAATATATCTCAGATGCTGTCTGTCCAACTGTCAGAGAAGCATAGCATCGTCCTCGATGTTGAACCCCCCATCTCCATCAGTCCATTAGGTGACGCTCATGAATATGCTAGTATCAAGCCAATAAAAGCTTTTAATATTAGATCTGCCATAATATGCATATTCCACACACTTAATGGAGGCTGGTGTAGAGCAGAGCAGGGAAGACCAGCAATTTCCAGCATTTTCCAGCAGTAATGATGAAGCATGAATATGCGACCAGCAGGTCGTTCCACCTCAAAAGGCACAGAAAAGATCATTTCGAAATGGTGAAAAGCCATCCATGGACCACCCAAACTCCAAGCCAGCAACAAGTATATAGTATCTGTTGTCTATGTCTGACAAGTAGTACGGAGCTGCGGCTCAGAGTCTTGTTTCTTTAGCCTTGGTGGTGGTGGTGGGGGGGGGTTCTCTGTTCAGAAAAATTGGTAATTGCAGTTGTTAGGTTTATGTTCCTACCTACATCCTGATATTACCAGGTTCTGACCACTAGATGGTGCTGTTCCAGGTATTTTTTTAAAGGGATAGTTCACCCAAATCGCAAAATGACAAATTGGTTTCCTCCAGTCTATGGACAAGGTATGACAGCAATCCATGTTTTGGTCTGTTGTCCACTGTTTCAATTGCAAACTTTTTAACATTGGTGGGAAAAATCCAATGCAAGTCAATGGTACCTCCAGCACCAGTCAAAAGTTTGAAAAAACACTATCAACACTATAAAAAACACATATGGAATCATGTAGTAATCAAAAAAGTGTTAAACAAATCCAAATATATTTGAGATTTTAGATTCTTCAAAGTAGCTACTCTTTACCTTGATGACAGCTTTGCACACTCTTGGCATTCTCTCAACCAGCTTCATGAAGTAGTCACTTGGAATGCATTTCAATTAACAGGTGTGTCTTGTTAAAAGTTAATTTGTGGAATTTCTTTCCTTCTTAATACGTTTGAGCCAATCAGTTGGGTCAATTTCAAGAACGTTAAAAATTCTTCAAGTGTTGTCGCAAAAACCATCAAGCGCTATGATGAAACTGGCTCTCATGAGGACCGCCACAGGAAAGGAAGACCCAGTGTTACCTCTGCTGCAGAGGATAAGTTCATTAGAGTTACAAGACTCAGAAATTGTGGAAGTGGTCCTTCTGTAGCTCAGTTGGTAGAGCATGGCGCTTGTAACGCCAGGGTAGTGGGTTCGATTCCCGGGACCACCCATATGTAGAATGTATGCACACATGACTGTAAGTCGCTTTGGATAAAAGCGTCTGCTAAATGGCATATAGTATAGTAGTAGTATAGTAGAAATTGCAGCCCAAATAAATGCTTCACAGAGTTCAAGAAACAGACACATCTAAACATCAACTGTTCAGAGGAGACTGCGTGAATCAGGCCTTCGTGGTCGAATTGCTGCAAAGACACCACTACTAATGGACACCAATAAGAAGATCTCCAACTAGTCTTAAACGCTAGTAAAAACCAAATGCATGCTTTTCAACCGTTCGCTGCCTGCACCCGCCTGCCCGACTAGCATCACTTCTCTGGAAGGTTATGACTTAGAATATGTGGACAACTACAAATACCTAGATGTCTGGCTAGACTGTAAACTCTCCTTCCAGACTCATATTAAACATCCCCAATCCAAAATGAAATATAGAATCAGCTTCCTATTTCGCAACAAAGCCTCCTTCACTCACGCCGCCAAACATACCCTTGTAAAACTGACTATCCTACCGATCCTCGACTTCTGCGATGTCATTTACAAAATAGCTTCCAATACTCTACTCAGCAAACTGGATGCAGTCTATCACAGTGCCATCCGTTTTATCACCAAAGCCCCTAATACCACCCACCACTGCAACCTGTATGCTCTAGTCGGCTGAGCCCACTGGCTCCAGGTCATCTATAAGTCTATGCTAGGTATGCTAGGTAATGCTCCAGTTTCAACTCTTCTGCCTTATTATTATTCGACCATGCTGGTCATTTATGAACATTTGAACATATTTGCCATGTTCTGTTATAATCTCCACCCGGCACAGCCAGAAGAGGACTGGCCACCCCACATAGCCTGGTTCCTCTCTAGGTTTCTTCCTAGGTTTTGGCCTTTCTAGGGAGTTTTTCCTAGCCACTGTGCTTCTACACCTGCATTGCTTGCTGTTTGGGGTTTTAGGCTGGGTTTCTGTACAGCACTTTGAGATATCAGCTGATGTACGAAGGGCTATATAAATAAATTTGATTTGAATTTGATTTGGTAAAGCTCCGCCTTATCTCAGCTCACTGGTCACGATAACAACACCACCCACAGCACGCACTCCAGCAGGTATATCTCACTGGTCATCCCCAAAGCCAGCCCCTCCTTTGTCCACCTTTCCTTCCAGTTCTCTGCTGCCAATGACTGGAACGAATTGCAAAAAATTGCTGAAGCTGGAGACTTATATTTCCCTCACTTACTTTAAACATCAGCTATCTGAACAGCTAACTGATCGATGCAGCTGTACATAGCCCATCTGTAAATAGCCCACCCAATCTACCTACCTCATCCCCATATTGTTTTTATTTCCTTTTCTGTTCTTTTGCACACCAGTATTTCTACTTGCACATCACCATCTGCTCATCTATCACTCCAGTGTTGATTTGCTAAATTGTTGTTTTGCACACACTCTATATAGAATTAATTTTTTATATTGTGTTATTGACTGTGCACTTGTTTATTCCATGTGTAACTCTGTGTGGTTTTTTGTGTCGCACTGCTTTGCTTTATCTTGGCCAGGTCGCAGTTGTAAATGAGAACTTGTTCTCAACTAGCTTACTTAGTTTAAAAAAAAGTTAAATACATTTTTTTTAAAGAAGAGTCTTGCTTGGGCCAGGAAACACAAGCAATGGAAATTAGACCAGTGGAAATCTGTCATTTGGTCTGATGAGTCCAAATCCCTGTGTCTTTGTGAGACGCAGAGTATTTGAACAGATGCTCTCTGCATGTGTGGTTCCCACCATGAAGCATGGAGGAGGAGGTGTTATGGTGTGGGGGTGCTTTGCTGGTGACAGTGTCTGTGATTTATTTAGAATTCAAAGCACACTTAACCATTATGGCTACCACAGCATTCTGCAGCGATACCCCATCCCATCTGGGTTGCACTTAGTCCCACTATCATTTTTTTTTCAAAAGGACAATGACCCAAATCACCTCCAGGCTGTGTAAGGGCTTTTTGACCAAAAAGGAAAGTGATGGAGTGCTGCATCAGATGACCTGGCCTCCAAAATCACCAGACCTCAACCCAATTGAGATGGTTTGGGATGAGTTGGACTGCAGAGTGAAGGAAAAGCAGCCAACAAGTGTTCAGCATATGTGGGAACTCTTTCAATACTGTTGGAAATGCATTCCAGGTGAAACTGTTTGAGAGAATGCCAAGAGTGTTTACAGCTGCCATCAAGGCAAACGGTGGCTACTTTGAAGAATCAAAAATCTAAAATATATTTTGATTTGTTTAACACTTTTTTGGTTACTACATGATTCCACATGTGTTATTTCATAGTTTTGATGACTTCACTATTATTGTACAATGAAATAATAGTAAAGATAAAGAAAAACTCTTGAATGAGTAGGTGTGTCATAACTTTTGACTGGTACTGCATATTAGCATTTGTATGTTTTGTATTTATTATGTTGTGTCCAAATCATCCTAAATTATCAGAAATAGATTGTGTAACTAAATGATGTTACTTATACAGGATTTGGATTTGTGCTCAAAAGTTAGCATTTGAAACAGTGGGCAGGTAAAAAAAAAGAAGAATTGGCTGCTGTCAGTCATACCTTGTCCATAAACTGCTTATAGGGTAAGGACCAAATCGGATGGTCCAAAAGGATGTTAGATACTATATTTATTGGATATTATATGAATCCTATTAAATAGCCAATTTGGGTGCAATCAATTCGCTTAATTTCTCAGAGATCAACCCCTCTTTTTACGCTACTGCTACTCTCTGTTTGTCAGATATGCATAGTCACTTTAACCATACCCACATGTACATACTACCTCAATAAGCCTGACTAACCGGTGTCTGTATAAAGCCTTGCTACTCTTCTTTTCAAATGTCTTTATACTGTTGTTTTATTTCTTTACTTACCTACACACACAGAGACATGCTTTTGTCTCCGCACTATTGGTTAAAGCCTGTAAGTAAGCATTTCACTGTAAGGTCTACTACACCTGTTGTATTCGGCGCACATGACAAATAAAACTTTGATTTGATTTGATATTTCAACAAAATAATGTTGCAGGAATGCAAATCTTATCTGTTTCAAACTACAGAAATGATTTCAGAACAATCTGAGATGGTGGGTGTCATGGCTTGCTGAAATGACATGGAACGACCCAACACTCCGAGGCCTATTCTGGGCCCATTCCTTTCACCAACCAATCCAACCTTCACATCCTGAAGGTTGGATTGAAATAAAAGGACGGTAGCCAAATTTGCATATGTGTATGTATAGCCAGCTATATAACGCTACACTTATTTTATAGGCACATACTGTACATGCAAAGTGGTTTGTTACAACTGGGGTTGAAATTAAAATACAGGAGGGTATCTTTCCAGGAGCAGGGTTGGAGAGCCCTGATCTCGACCATGTACTGTTAGTCAGAATCTCTTTGCCCTAATTTAAAGTAACTGCTCAGTGAAAATGCGTATTCTGTTAACTTATACCCAAATATAGTGGTAGACTAGTCCCATACTCGTATTTGTGGCCAAAGCATAAATTGGAGAAACCCCACTTCAAGTTCAGATCTCACAACTGACTTTAAAAATGCTGAGGAGGATGAGATAGCCAATCAGTGGTCTAGAGGAGGATAAGCTGGCCAATCCCGGTCTACTTGCGTAAATATTTTTTATGAAAGGTATACATCCACACTATTCCAACTCAAGACGCTGTTTTTTTAACATACTTAATTGAAAAAAATAGAAGAAAAACTATTTAATTCATATTGTAAGTAATTATAGGTCAGATTTGATAGAAATCTGGAAACACTGGGCAGTTACTTTAAGGTTTTTGCTCGCTAATGGGCTGTTAGATATACCTTTTTTGTTCAAAGACTCTCTCGCAGCCTTTCGTTTCCTATTAATTGGGTATGTGGTTGACCATGCACTTGGAATGTGAAAGAGGGTGAAGTGAAGCTTTGTTAACAATGAATAATGCAGCAGCTGTGGGTGGTTTAGCCTACTAACCTTGCCTGAGTTAGCTTACTTACCTAACTCATATGTAGGCTCTAACTCAGTGGGCTAACAAAGTTATGTAGACAACTGGGGGGTTCGATACCTGACTGGTAATTCAATGTATCTCTATGTGATCGGTTACACATTGTAGTAACATTGTAGTGACAAAAACTGCTGGGGGGAGTTGTGATGGGGAGTCATTTTTGGATGAAACAGTAACACAGGATGGCTACCATCAGAACATGCCTCCTCGACTAAATCTACGCCTAAGCGAATGTCATTTCTATCGAGAGATATCAAATAAATAGTATTCATTTTTACTTATCTTGAGGTAGGCCTATTAGTAGGCCCTAAAGGCTATCCAAGAGGCCCAATTAATTGCAACCCTTTTGCTCTATAGAACATGATGTTATTCCCCGCCGCAAACCGCCATTGTCTCTCGTAAGGGAATTCTGCACGCCTAGTCCGGTACTTTTGTTAAGGGTGAATTTTACGTTGTGCGGGAGCTGAGGACTGCCAGCCCGAGGCTGATTAAACTTTCATGGCGATCTAGCAGACTTATCTGACGCGCTTTCTGTGGCCTCAACAAGTCGTTGGGTAAATCTCAAGTGACTCTCCAACCAAATGCACTCATTAAAATGAAGTGCGCAGCCAGAAACGAGAAAAGAAAAGATCATCTACCAATGTGGGTCTTCATTGTCTCTTGGCTGTTTCTGTCTTGCTCAGCCCCCCAAAAGGGCGCACTGACTGTATTTGAAATCAATAAGCTATCGCCTCATTTTCTTTTTATTAACTCATAGGCCTATAGCCAACAATCAGGAATATTTCATTGATTTGTTTACAAAAGTCAAATAGTTGAAACCCGGCTCTTAAGATAATGTTCAACGCTCCTCTGAACACGCGGGAAGTGAAGTGGGCCTCATTAAAGTGTAAGTCAAAGAAAAATCCTCAAGTCATTCAGGATTGTATTCATTATTAGTTAGTGCGCTCATTAATATATCCGACTGTTGATGTTCTTATTAGCGCTCATCAATTCATTATTAATGGATCAAGTATAATGCAAAGGAGGAGAGAGACTGAGAGGGGCTACAGTGGGTATCTATCCTACTCCAGATCATTTTTTTTCGGCGTGCAGGGACAGGAACGGCCAGAACCAACGAATGTTCAGTTCCCGAATCCCGATGGCACGGCCTCGTTTTAACACAGGCTCCACACCGGCAGAGCCACACACACACGCGCGCACACACACACACACACACACACACACACACACACACACACACACACACACACACACACACACACACACACACACACACACACACACACACACACACACACACACACACACACACACACACACACACACACACACACACACACACACACACACACACACACACACACACACACACACACACACACACACACACTGTAATATAATTTGAATTCATTGTGGGAACGCTTGTTGGTAATTCTGTTAACAAAAGGTAGGCCTCTCCTTAGAAGGTATTAAATATTTATCCATGCTATGAATAACAATTGGGAGGGACGGGAGGCTGTGTTTACTTTTGCAGCGGGTTTGTCTCTGCTATACATCCCGGCTCGGTGCGCTGATCGCCGGGAGAGGCCGGACAGAGGAGACTCGGGGCAGGCAGTGCTGCGCCCCGTCATTACGCATAGCGTAAACTCGCTGCGTGGAACCATGTTTGCGCTCCAACCCTCACCCGGAAAGACCTACTGTAGGGACTCACAGTGTGATGTTAAACGGTTACATCACTCCACTCACTCAACCTGTTTATTCTGGTGTTGTGTACCTGCATGATCTCTGCCCAAAGTGACCTCAGTATCTCTATAGCTCCTGTTTGTTTCCCAGATGTAGGCCCTAGTACTTTTTCTGAATAGGCTAGTGTATAAAGTGTAAAATAATTATTTTACAATGTGAGCTATGAACAGGTACACAATACAAGCTTAACATGTGATAGATGCATTTAGTTTAACTAGCCTTTATGTTGAGTGAAATATATCTCTTCCCACTGGGTACACACCGGTGGAATTAACGTTGTTTCCTGGTCATTTCAATGAAATTGTGTTGAACCAACGTGGAATAGAAGTATAATTGACGTCCAGTGTGTTGGTTGTATTTCATGAGAAGCACCCTAACCAAGGATCAACATAAGTCATTAGGCTTCACTTTGCAATAATATGACCTTTTTTAAATCTTTTTTTATTTTATTTTTTACAAACAATTAGATTCAAATGTAGGTACATATTTAAAGATATGCCATGTAATTTTAAAACGTTTCGTGCTGGAAGCTGGCTGTGTTTACGATGCTGGATGCTGGCTGTGTTTACGGTGCTGGATGTTGGCTGTGTTTACGATACTGGATGCAACTAAAACTACATTTCAGATTGGAATCCCCAACGGTGGGGTTCAATGCCTTAATTAACTTTTTAGGAGACAGTGTATAAATCACCCCTCCCAAGATAATCAGTTGCCTCATCAGACCTCCTTCTCAGACATCATAGATATTTAAGCTCACATTTCAAGATGTTAGTGACTCGGACACTTGACTATCTCAAACCTCTGTAATTTGCCAACGCCTTGTTCATTTTGGATCCCAATTATTTTCTCCTAATGGTTATTTTCCATTCAGATCTTCAGGTCTGCTGTTTTGGGTCTGCTGCAAAGTAGGCCCCCAAAATACGCTCTCCCATCACCAACGGAGTATAGTAATAGTGATCTAGTTCAGGTTCCAAGAACACAGGATGAGATGTTACTATCCTTTGTGCAAGCACTTCCAAGAGTTAATGAACAGTGAGCGTGGTGAATTTTGGGGAGCGCATCGTCAGTAGTGTCCCTTTGGTTCTTAGGGTGTACCGGCCTTTCACACTATACACCCTCCCCAAAGGCGGCCAGCGACAGGGTGATCAATCCTACGCTTGCGTCTCATTCCCAATTAGTCATAGGAGTTGCCTTGTTGTTGATAGCCAACACCCCATGGGACTATGCATGGCAGGGGCGTCCTCCTCCCTGAGTCAAGTTGAGTCTGAAGAAGTGAGATCCTGTAAATTTACGACGTATCACCACCCTTTTCTCGAGGCAAAATAACACCTCAAAATGATTTCATCTTCTTAAAGCTGCATCATGTAACTTTTTGGGTGACCCACCAAATTCACATAGATATATACAAGTTATAGATCTGTCATTCTCATTGAAAACAAGTCTTAATACGCGGTAGATCTGTTCTATGTGCACTATTTCTATGCTTTCCGTATTGGTTTTGTACACCAGCTGCAAACAGCTGAAAATACAATATATTTGGTTATTGAAAATATATTTTACAGGGGTTTAGATGGTACAATGATTATCTGCACTCTGGGTGCTTGTTTTGTCACATAAACTAAAAGTATGCAAATTATTATAATTGATTGGTGGCGTGATTTCTGCATATTGCACCATTCAACTTTTGAATTGCTGAATTAACTTCACTTTTATTGCTGTTACTGTGATAGTATGGACTCCGCATTATTTTCTCAGAGCTGGTTATTATGCAGAGCCTTAGCCTTCTATTTAGATAGCTAGCTAGAAAGATGTTCTTTCCGCTGACCCTGGTTGATCACGTGGCTCTCCTCTTTTAATTACTCTGCCTGCTGCTGGTCCCGTCCAACTCCCCTGCACTGAGTGGAGCTGGCGAAGGGTGGAAACATTGGTTAAGCAAATTGGTATTTAACTGGAAACTTGCTGGCCTCCGAGTTCTGCATTATTCATCACCAAGACAAGAAAGTAGCGCTTCTTCAACCCGTCAGCTCCCTCCAGCCGAGAGTAGAGCAGAGGCAGGGGTAGGCAGGCAGGCGGACCGGGCTGGAGAGCCTGGTTTGGATGTGCTGGGCGCTCCCTACAGGGAAGCGGGGCGGAAATAGGGTAGAGAAATGTGCCTACAGAGAACCAATCCCCATGCACGCACGCACACAGACACACACACACGCGCGCACGCGCGCGCACACATACACACACACTGTTTTAATCTGAATATAAAACAAATATTTAAATTCATTCGAATGACTCTCTTCAAACGGATGGGCTTTCAGGCTTTTCTAATCGTAAACATTCCTAAATAATAGGAAGCTAAATTCATGTTGGCATTTTTAATTATCAGTAAATAGCCTATTTTGTAATATACATGGTTGTGTGCCTGCTAACCCTTGTAACCTCCTTTAGCATAGCTCATTGAATTTGTAGGCTATCGATTGCCCTGAGATAGATGGCCTTTCAACACATGAGAGGATGTCAGTCCGCACTGCATCTATTTAATCCGAGATGCATAACCAGAAATAACTATCGTCAATGAATTACATTTAATTAAAATTGTACTTTAACTAAACGGATGTGTTTAGCTGGTGTCCGGCTGTAAACAGGGTTTATGTTGCACTGGACGGTGGTAGGCTCGGGCATCTTGTCAGTTTATAATACATTATTTATGAGACATGATTAGAAGGCTATATACATTTCTTTGAACGTTCAACATATTTACTAGAATTAAATGGAAGTTCATATTTAGATCTGTTTTTGTTTTGTGTCACATTCTAAATCAGTCGAATATTTGTACTGCTTTTGTGTTGTATGTGATTGCTCATGTTTGCCTGTTGATTCTGAATGTCTAACTGCCACAGGCTACATATGTAGAAAGCCTAGGTCATTCATTCGTTTTCTGAAACATTAGGTTATAATATTTAGACACGATCAAATGAAGTGCTATATTTGTTTACCCATGTTTGAACGAAATAAATCAGCATTCGGTAAGTTTATTTAGCCAAGCCACCTATAAATTAGCTACATTATAGCAGAAGTTATTAGTTGCCATTAATTAGCCTACTTACTATGTTGTATACTTCATTCATATTTAAATAATTGAATAGGCTTACATATGTTTTTTTAAAGGTTTAGCTGGTCATTCATAGGACTTTTAGTATTGTATATATTAGAAACTTTCTTGAATCAAATCATACAACTGCATAGGACAAGTATTTGAGACATTCTTGCACTTATAATATGTAACAACAGCTACTCTGGAATGCTCCCAGTTTATGTCTTCCACTTGCATAATGGGGAGAGGATAAATAAATCCTACCATTGTTTAGCTTTCTCTTAAAGGGCAATTCCACCACTTTTCAACCTCATATTCATTATGTCCAGCACCATACCAGTGTCTACATGTGAACATGGCGGGTTTCTATGATCTATGCTTAAAAGCTAAGAAGTGAGGTCCTCTGTGACATCACAGGGTAAGACTTAAAGTCATTTTCAAAACCTGCAAAGAGTTTCTAGCCAGAGGGTATTTTTTTGCTCCCCAGTTCACCTTAAATATTAGTGTTTGGAAATCACTGTTTTTAAAATGTTGTTGATGTAATCGGGCAGGACTTTTAACTCTATATTTCCTTCTACAACACATAGAAATGCACCGTTTTCACATTAATGTAGACACTGGTTTTGTGCTGGAGATATTGAATATGAGGTTGAAAAGTGGTGGAATTTCCCTTTAAATATTCTCATTAGTCTATGCATCTGAATGGAGGCCTCTTACATCAAACCTGTTTTGGGTTTTCAAAATGTTTTTTTTTTTATTAACGTTTATCAACACAACATTTTAAGGACAAACTAAACAATGCAATTGAGGATAAGATGACCATCTTCATGATGTATTAACATGAGGGAGTTCAAGTTGTTTTAGGGTGACTGGCTGGATGAGGATTCAGAAAATCAAATATTGCTGTGTTTTTGGTGTGTGTGTGTGTGTGTTTATTTATCTGTTTATTTGTATTAAGTTAATTTCAGCACTCTCTGGTAGTGTGGAACTGTCCGAGGTGCTAGATGTTGAATTATCTATGGCTGTGGTTCAGTTGAGTTAGAAAATATGAGGAAGTATTTTGGCCGGAAAAGGATTCTGAAAGTCTTGCTGTGTGTGTGTGTGTGTGTGTGTGTGTGTGTGTGTGTGTGTGTGTGTGTGTGTGTGTGTGTGTGTGTGTGTGTGTGTGTGTGTGTGTGTGTGTGTGTGTGTGTGTGTGTGTGTGTGTGTGTGTGTGTGTGTGTGTGTGTGTGTGTGTGTGTGTGTGTGTGTGTGTGTGTGTGTGTGTGTGTGTGTGTGTGTGTGTGTGTGTGTGTGTGTGTTTATGTGTTTATTGATTTATTTAAGTTCGTTGTAAGTCGCTCTGGATAAGAGCGTCTGTGTAAATGTTTCTGCACTGTCGCTGGCCGGCAGTGTGGAGCTGTCCTTGCTGCTAGTTGCTAAATTATCTCTGGCTGTAGTTCAGTTGAGTTCGACAATATGAGGCAATATTGATGCATGTACTAATACCACTACATCTACTACTACTACTACTACTACTACTACTACTACTACTAACAATAATAATAATAACACATGTTTTTATTCTACTAATATTTAATTATTATGTTATTTAAATTTAATACTTTTAAATGTATTACACACTTCGTTATTAATTCCCATTCCCATCATTTTAGTTGTACATTTTATCTGTTTATTAGCTTGTAATTGCAGCATATATTCAAGTATTTCAAAATGTTTCTTCATCACATTAATTGAAAGCCATTGTAATTTACTTTTTTCTTCAAACAAAATAAGGTGTTGCTTAAAAAATATTTAGTTTTACTACACATAATTAATTGTATCGTTTCTGTACATTTTTTGTCATATGGCTTAACCTCGGGCCTCCCTGTCACTGTCTCTATCCCTGATTTGCGAAAGCAGCTATAGGCCTGCAGCCTATGCCTATGTGGTGCGCAGTGTCTGTGGAATAAGCAAGATCTCCAGTGTGTTTGGAAACATCCTTCTCCGGAGCAGCACCGAATCCATCCACATTAAAAAAACATGCTTACCATGCCTTTAACTCTTGAGCACCTAGTAATGCAGGCGGTCGAATTTTAGAGCAGCCGCGTGAAAGTCTAGATCACAGGTCATTGAACATGAGAGCCAAGGCTGGACCCGTTTGAATAGCAGAGAAACATCTATTTCTTGGCATTGAGTTGGACTATTATGTTTGCTTTTTGCCATCTCTATCTTTATTTGAATGTACATCATTTTAACACGCATTTTATCAAATGGATGACGTTATGTATCCAGAATCTGTGCATTTTTCGATTGTTTTGAAATATTGATCACATTGTCAAAATATTAATAATTTAAAGATAGCCTTATGATTGAGATAAAAGAGAAATGGAATTATCTGAAATGTGTATTCATTCAATTATTTGAAGGGCTTATTATCCTCCTTCTAGGTACATTATTACGTATTAAGGGGTCAAAATCATCCTTCCATGATCCTCTACTAAGCTGTGTCCTTATAGTTTATTCATTTTTACAGGGACTGTAAGATGTTGGCTGTTTGGTCAGGGCTCAGTTTTGGACTCAGTGGAATACGGGCACATTTCCCTGAGGTCTGTTGATTGAGAATAAAGACATAGTTCTTTCAGGATTCCCCAAAGTTTCAGATGAGACTGATAAGGGTTTCGCCTCAATATCATTTGGAATTCCTGTTTTGTATATATTGGATTTTTGCAGCTGCGAAATTTTTCATTATTCATATGCAATTGCATTTTTCATTTTGTTCAGAACTTCCCTGGCTTTTATAAAAGATCTTCTGGTGTATTGTAACCTACCTCTAGCTTATATTTATTTTATTGCTTGCATAAATGCCTCTTTTTAGGCAGGTTGTAAAATGCCTCTCCTTTAACAACATAGACCCATACATAATCAGTTGTTTACGCGCGTGCTGCATAGTGGGGTGAGTGACATGGAATGATGCTGATCCTGGAACTGTCAGAATGTTCTGTGCCCATTAAAACTCATAACTCCCGCGTTTGATTAGCCGCCCGGCCCGCCCCAACATTCATTAAGGCTTGATTATCTATACAATGTTCCAAATTACGACGCCATGTTTTAATTACTGTCGAATATGCATATTTTCAGGATATTGCATCTTCTGGCATGCTCGGGAGACATCAAATTATGCGTATTTGTTTTTTATTTTATCCCCTCTAATTCGAACCAGAGGCAACAACCGCTACAAAGATATTCCCTGTTCACCTTGTCAACATCAATTTGATCCCAGCTCAGTCTCACCTCCATTCCTGCAAATCCTTT
The DNA here is from genome assembly GCF_021184085.1 of Oncorhynchus gorbuscha. NCBI lineage: Eukaryota > Metazoa > Chordata > Actinopteri > Salmoniformes > Salmonidae > Oncorhynchus > Oncorhynchus gorbuscha. The sequence goes on from NC_060188.1 coordinate 67,058,522, forward strand.
TATAAGCACGTTATATGGTGTCATAGATCTACCCCCAGTCCACCATTGTTGCCCTCGCAACAGACAAGGTAGTAACAACACACCTTCCGTGGCAGCAGTAGTTTAGCCGTTTACGTTTAGTGGGTGTTTGCCTTCCTAAATGTAAACCCTCAGACGAGCTGAAGGCGGGATTTATATTCTAACGTCGCTGATAAATATTGCATCGCCGGGATTGAGCACTTCCAATGCCGTGTTTGTGTGTGTGTGTGTGTGTGTGTGTGTGTGTGTGTGTGTGTGTGTGTGTGTGTGTGTGTGTGTGTGTGTGTGTGTGTGTGTGTGTGTGTGTGTGTGTGTGTGTGTGTGTGTGTGTGTGTGTGTGTGTGTGTGTGTGTGTGTGTGTGTGTGTGTGTGTGTGTGTGTGTGTGTGTGTGTGTGTGTGCGCGCGCGCGCGTCTGTGTGTGTTCTGGCCATCAGATACTGGGTGGATGGATGTATGGTGAACTTGTTTACCCATGCAACGGAAGGGATCATGGCTAACCGGGGTGACCCTTAACAAAGATAAATAAAACTCGAATAAAAGACCAAAAATCAGGGCCCCCTCGCTACTCTTGGTCTACTTTATTATCCAACCAGGCTGTCAATAGTGCGGCCGGCCTCTCGTTGAAGCAGTCAGTGGCTGCTGTGTGTGTTTGCGAGCGAGGAGAAAGCCATAGTAATGTATCAGAGGGAGCGATGAATCTCCAAGGCCCTCGCGCTGCACTCAAGACTCTGGCTTCATTAAAATTTCATACGCAGCGCTTGGCCAAGGTCTATTTATGAAAATGCGCTTTCTGCTTCATGGAAAACACTAGTCAAAGGAGGAATCATGAGAAGAAATTGAAATCTAAAGTATGGAATTATCAGGGAATTATACCTACGCTTTTATATTTGCGCAGTCTTAGCCTTTATAATGCACTGTTACAAAATATACTCACAAGACTAAAACCTTGTAGGCTACTTTTTCACTCCTGATTTGTATCATCTATATGTTATTTTCCTTTCAATGGTTAGTAAATACTGTAGGCCTACATGCTCTTTAAAGGCTATGCTAATCGGAAGGTGAAGACTGGCAGGTGTGTTCAGTCGTGTGTAGCCTATAGTCCATGAACAAATCATCACATTGAGTTTTGGCAGTTATTATTCGATCAGTGTGGAATGTGAAGGTCTGTCAGCAGCAGCAGCAGTTGTGGATTGCATTATGTTTATAATATATTGGGCATGGCCACGCAGATCTGTGTGCCTACATTAATCTAGTATCCAGACATAACAATATCCCCTTAATCGTTTTATAAACTCACATTATACAGTGTGCTGATGATGCGACAATGTGCTTGGAACAGTGTGTTGTGTGTGTGCGCATTATCAATACGTTTTCAGGGACTTGACATCAGCCTCTGCCGGTTTGAGCAGAAGGAATCTGATTTGCGTAGCAAGGCTCTTGTTTAGGATTGTACAGGCAAACACAAAATAGAAAATAAGGCCTTCCGTGAGTTAATTATTTAAATCAAACAATTAACGAAGACTGTCCTGGGACTCGGTCTTTTATTCACTCATCCAAGACAATCTGCTCTACTCTGCTGAAACAAATAATTATTTAATCAACGGGTTTGTCAGTGCAGGTTTATAAGGCTCGGAATATGTAATACAAATATAGGCATATAGCATAAATATAGGTGGCCAGTGAGGCTACCTATGTCCATAGGATACATGAAAAACAAACAACCTGTAGGCTATTTTAACCCATGTGGGACGGTTGAGCTAACGTAGGCTAATGCGATTAGCATGAGGTTGTAAGTTACAATAACATTTCCCAGGACATAGACATATCTGATATTGGCAGAAAGCTTAAATTCTTGTTAATCTAACTGCATTATCCAGTTTACAGTAGCTAGTACAGTGAAAGAATACCATGCTATTGGTTGAGGACAGTGCACAGTTATGAACTTGAAAATGTATTAATAAACCAGACAAAATTTTAAACCAAAATGAAATGGTTCATTGGATCAGTCTAAAACTTTCCACATACACTGCTGCCATCCAGTGGCCAAAATCTATTTGCGCCTGGGCTGGAATAATACATTATGGCCTTTCTCTTGCAATCCAAAGATGATGGTACAAAAACAATACAAAAAATAATGTTTTTATTTGTTTTATCTTTTATTCGATCTAATGTTTTAAATTCTCCTACATTAATTTCACGTTTCTACAAACACAAAGTGTTTCCTTTCAAATGGTATCAAGAATATGCATATCCTTGCTTCAGATCGTGAGCTACAGGCAGTTAGATTCAAGTATGTCATTTTAGACTAAAAATGAGTGAAGCGGAGAGCCAGAAAAGCATAATGATCTAAAACTGTTGTATTTTTCATAATCTGATGAATCATTTTCACCCTGAACTGATGATCAGAGAGATTGAAAAGCTAATGTTTGTTTATATCTCAAGTTCATACAGTGCCTTCAGAGAGTATTCATAACCCTTTACTTATTACAGATTTTGTTGTGTTACAAAATGGAATTCAAAACAATTATAACTTTCACTCTTCTACACACAGTAGTCCAATCCCATTATGATAAAGTGAAAACGTGTTTTTAGAAATTGTTTTAAAATGATGGAAAATAAAATATGAAAGTATCTAATTTACATAAGTATTCACAGTACTTGGGTTATTGTCCTGCTGGAATGTGATTTTGTCTCCCAGTGTCTGTTGGAAAGCAGACTGAACCAGGTTTTCCTCAATGATTTTTTTCTGTTCTTATCTTTATTCCATAAATGTTTGTCCTAAAAAACTCCCTAGTCCCTGTCGATGACAAGCATACCAATAACATGCCGCAGCCACCACCATGCTTGAAAATATGAAGAGTGGTACTCAGTGATGTTTTGTGTAGTGTTTTCCCAAAACGTAACGCTTTGTATTCAGGACATAAAGTTCATTTATTGCCATATTTTGCACAGTTTTACTTTAGTGCCTTATTGCAAACCAGATGCATGTTTTGAAATATTTTTTATTCTGTACAAGCTTTCTTCTTTTCACTCTGTCATTTACAGTTGAAGTCAGACATTTACATACACCTTAGCCAAATACATTTAAACTCAGTTTTTCACAATTCCTGACATTTAATCCTAATATAAATTCCCTGGATCACCACTTTATTTTAAGAATGTGAAATGTCAGAATAATAGTTTATTTAATAATAATTTATTTCAGATTTTATGTCTTTCATCACATTCCCAGTGGGTCAGAAGTATGCATACACTCAATTAGTATTTGGAAGCATTGCCTATAATTTGATAATTTGTTTAACTTGGGTCAAACGTTTCAGGGAGTCTTCCATAAGATTCCCACAATAAGTTGGGTGAATTTTGGCCCATTCCTCATGACAGAGCTGGTGTAACTGAGTCAGGTTTGTAGGCCTCCTTTCTCACACAGTTCTGCCCACAAATGATATATAGGATTGAGGTCAGGGCTTTGTGATGGCCACTCCAATACCTTGACTTTGTTGTCCTTAAGCCATTTTGCCACAACTTTGGATGTGTGCTTGGGGTCATCGTCCATTTGGAAGACCATTTGCGACCAAGCTTTAACTTCCTGACTGATGTCTTGAGATGTTGCTTCAATATTTCCACATAATTTTCCTACCTCATGAAGCCATCTATTTTGTGAAGTGCACCAGTCCCTCCTGCAGCAAAGCACCCCCACAACATGATGCTGCCACCCCCGTGCTTCACGGTTGGGATGGTGCTCTTCAGCCTGCAAGCCTCCCCCTTTTTCCTCCAAACATAACGATGGTGATTATGGCCAAACAGTTCTATTTTTGTTTCATGAACCAGACTTGTGGAGGTCTACAATTTATTTTTTTGAGGTCTTGTCTGATTTATTTTGCTTTTCCCATGATGTCAAGCAAAGAGGCAATGAGTTTGACTCAAATTATGTCAATTAGCCTATTAGAATCTTCTAAAGCCGTGACATCATTTTCTGGAATTTTCCAAGCCGTTTAAAAGGCACAGTCAACTTAGTGTATGTAAACTTCTGACCCACTGGAAATGTGATACAGTGAATTATAAGTGAAATCATCTGTCTGTAAACAATTGTTGAAAATATTAATTGTGTCTTGCACAATGTAGATGCCCTAACCGACTTGCTAAAACCATAGTTTGTTAACAAGAAATTTGTGGAGTGGTTGAAAAACAAGTTTTAATGACTCCAACCTAAGTGTATGTAAAATTCCGACTTCAATTGTATGTTAGTATTGTGGAGTAACTGCAATGTTGTTGATCAATGCTCAGCCATTTATTACAGCCGTTAAACTGTTTTAAAGTCACCCTTGGCCTCATGGTGAATTCCCTGAGAGGTTTCCTTCCTCTCCAGCAACTTATTTCGGAAGGACTCCTTTTTATTTCTAGTGACTGATTTATATTTGTAGTGACAGTGATATTCAATTTCTGCTTTTAAAATTTTACCCATCTATAGGTGCCCTATAGACTGCTTGATTTAGGAACCTTACAGATAATTGCATGTGTGGGGTACAGAGATGAGGTAGTCATTAAAGAATCGTGTTAAACACAATAATTGCATACAGTCCATGTAACTTATTACGTGACTTGTTAAGAACATTTTTACGCCTGAACTTATTTAGTCTTGCCATAACAAAGGGGTTGAATATGTATTGACTCAAGACATTTCATCTTTCCATTTTTCATACATTTTAAAAATGTTCTAAAAATATAATTCCACTTTGCCATAATGGAGTATTGTGTGTAGGCCAGTGACACAACATCTCAATCGAATCCATTTTAAACTCAATTAAGGGGTGTGAATACTTTCTGATTGCACTGTATATCTTAAACATGCTGTTCAACTCGATACACAGCTAACCTTGATTATACATGGTTATTTAGCCTATATTTATAATTTATACACGTCAATTGTAGTACTGTTCAATTATAAATCATTGATGAAATGATGTACTACATTCTTTGTTAGGCCAACATATTAGCACATGCCTACCAGGGCACAATATTTGTCAATATTGAGAAAGAACATGAGATGTATGGATGAGGAGTTTCTGTCCTGAATGCAATATTCAGAATTAAAAGTATGAAATAAAACTCCTAAGCTAACATATGGAATTGTTATAAGATGAGCATACCAAGGATCATTTACAGTAACTATTTGGTTTTGAATTTTAGGACTTCTTTAGGTATAAAAAAAACCATTGAATTTGGCCATGCTGTTATTAGTCCATAGAAATGCACTGAATAACAGATTCACACATGGAAAAACAGATAGTAAAAAATAAATCAAAAGGAAGTTTGTATTAAAGTGTCTGTCCGATATCTGAGAGATATAAGAAAGATCAGGATTTTTTTTACATATATTTAACCCCCTTTTTTCTACACTAAACTACTTCCATGTACACTGAGTATACAATACATTAAGAACACCTGCTCTTTCCGTGACATGGACTGACCAGGTGAATCCAGGTTAAAGAAGGATTTTTAAGCCTTGAGACAATTGAGACAATTGAGACAAACATTTTTAATGCCTTTGAATGGGGTATGGTAGTAGGTGCCAGGTGCACCGGTTTGTGTCAAGATCTGCAAAGCGGCTGGGTTTTTTCATATGTGAATCAAGAATGGTCCAGCACCCAAAGGACATTTAGCCAACTTTATACAATTTTTGGGAAGCATCGAAGTCAACATGGGCCAACATCCCTGTGGAACGCTTTTGATGAATTCAGGGTGTTCTGAGGGTTGCAACTCAATATTTTCCTTATTTCCTAATGTTTGGTATTCACAGTGTATAATTCCATATAAAACATTTTTAACTGGTACCAGGCTACCTTCGGACGGATTGTGAGGCTTGTGGGGGTGTAGAGCAACACGGAGAACACCATCTCCTTCAGATGCTACAGACATTTTTGTGAGAAGTATCCTGGACTGACAAACACCGCTGTAGCTCGGCCACCTTCTACTGCAGATGCGAAAGGCCTACATTGCCGGATGTGGTGATTTGAGATGCTAAAGGCCTACATTGGCGGATGTGGTGATTTCAGATGTGAAAGGCCTACATTGGCGGATGTGGTGATTTCAGATGTGAAAGGCCTACATTGGCAGATGTGGTGATTTGAGATGCGAAAGGCCTACATTGGCGGATGTGGTGAATTGAGATGCGAAAGGCCTACATTGGCGGATGTGGTGATTTGAGATGCGAAAGGCCTACATTGGCGGATGTGGTGATTTGAGATGCTAAAGGCCTACATTGGCGGATGTGGTGATTTGAGATGCTAAAGGCCTACATTGGCGGATGTGGTGATTTGAGATGCTAAAGGCCTACATTGGCGGATGTGGTGATTTGAGATGTGAAAGGCCTACATTGGCGGATGTGGTGATTTGAGATGTGAAAGGCCTACATTGGCGGATGTGGTGATTTGAGGTGTGAAAGGCCTACATTGGCAGATGTGGTGATTTGAGATGTGAAAGGCCTACATTGGCGGATGTGGTGATTTGAGATGTGAAAGGCCTACATTGGCGGATGTGGTGATTTGAGATGTGAAAGGCCTACATTGGCTGATGTGGTGATTTGAGATGGGAAAGGCCTACATTGGCTGATGTGGTGATTTGAGATGTGAAAGGCCTACATTGGCAGATGTGGTGATTTGAGATGTGAAAGGCCTACATTGGCGGATGTGGTGATTTGAGATGTGAAAGGCCTACATTGGCGGATGTGGTGATTTGAGATGGGAAAGGCCTACATTGGCGGATGTGGTGATTTGAGATGGGAAAGGCCTACATTGGCGGATGTGGTGATTTGAGATGGGAAAGGCCTACATTGGCGGATGTGGTGATTTGAGATGTGAAAGGCCTACATTGGCGGATGTGGTGATTTGAGATGTGAAAGGACTACATTGGCGGATGTGGTGATTTGAGATGGGAAAGGCCTACATTGGCGGATGTGGTGATTTGAGATGGGAAAGGCCTACATTGGCGGATGTGGTGATTTGAGATGGGAAAGGCCTACATTGGCGGATGTGGTGATTTGAGATGGGAAAGGCCTACATTGGCGGATGTGGTGATTTGAGATGGGAAAGGCCTACATTGGCGGATGTGGTGATTTGAGATGGGAAAGGCCTACATTGGCGGATGTGGTGATTTGAGATGCAGCTGAGGCAACAAAAAAATACTTTTCAATCTTCGATTCTAGTGTTTGAAAGCCTGTTAAGAATGCCAATAGAAATTAGGAATCCAAATACTAGTTTAGTAACATTTCTAGTTGAGTTGCTTCGGTTATGGGTCACCAACCCAGTGGTGTTTTTGTTGTTGTTAGGGTGTAGATCACCTTTACTGTTGCAGAGAGATTGTGGCTTCTATCAATGCAATTGTCTGTGTCATTTGCATGACCCATATATTTTTAAGTAAATACTGTATATATATCTATTATATATATATATGTTTTATATATATACACAGTACCAGTCCAAAACTTGGACACCTACTCAATCAAGGGATTTTCTTAATTGTTTTACTATTTTCTACATTGTAGAATAATAGTGAAGACATCAAAACTATGCAGTAACACACAGTGTGCAAACCTGTCATCAAGGCAAAGGGTGGCTACTTTGAAGAATCTCAAATATAAAATATATTATGATTTGTTTAATACTTTTTTGGTTACTACATGATTCCATATGTGTTATTTCATAGTGTGGATGTCTTCATTATTATCTTACAAAGTAGACAATTGTCAAAATAAAGAAAAACCCTTGAATGAGTATGTGTGTCCAAACTTTTGACTGGTACTGTATGTATGCATTTTTCATATATATTTTCCTTTATTATTTTCAGTAACCCTACCACCCTAATGGACAGCAACACTTAGGGGTCTACTTCCAGTTTATACATACTATATACATTTTATAGACACGGTATATTTTACTTTAGTTATATTTTGTATGTTTTTAGTCCCAACCTTGAGCTCAACCAGTAGTGATTTATTTATGACGTAAATTAACATGAAGCCTATGAGTTTTGGCATTAAGGTGAAATTCGATTTCCTATTGGCTTATCACTACTTTTAGCCTACATTATTAGGTTAGGCCTTTTAGCCATCCATTTGTTGTATTTTAAGATATTAGACTACCAATGTGTTTTGTTTTGTTTTGAATCATTATTTTCGTTGTCACATTTCCTCATTCTCCCCATTCTATTTCTAAGTCCTCAGTGGTAACCTTCCTGATGTGTCACATTTCCTCATTCTCCCCATTCTATTTCTAAGTCCTCAGTGGTAACCTTCCTGATGTGTCACATTTCCTCATTCTCCCCATTCTATTTCTAAGTCCTCAGTGGTAACCCTCCTGAAGTGTCACATCAAGAAGTTCCGTCCCGCTAACAGTAGCACAGCACCAAACCAATTCTACAGTCTAATGGTTGTATTGAGTTGCTCCGAGTGAAAAGGACCCGGGCGCGTGTTGGACAACACAAGGCGGCAGTCCATTCAGCGAGAGGAGATCTCCTTCTTAATAAACACATACAAAAATCAATAGTATCATAACAGCTGATATTTATTATTCATTAATAACGAGTTTTACAGGCCTGAAACCGTCCGCTGAACACAAGGGAGAGCACTGGAACCCCTAACAATCTCTGGCCCCTATCGGACTTCGGCATCCGGTTGAACTAGTTTGGACACATCTGGATTATATACACACACCTGTCTATCTGGAAAGGAGGAGTCAAAAAGAAATTATAAACTGGGTGGTTCGATCCCCGATTGCTGATTGGCTGACATCTGTGGTATAACAGACCGTATAACACTGGTATGACAAAACATTTATTTGTATTGCTCTAAATACGTTGGTAACCAGATTATAATATAAATAAGGCACTTCGTGAGTCTGTGATATATGGCCGATATACCACGGCTAAAAGATGTGTCCAGGCACTCTACGTAAAGAAATGCCCTTAGCCGTGGTATATTGACCATATACCACACCCCTTCGTGCATTATTGCTTAATTAGAAGCTGATATTTATTATTTATTTATTTATTAGCCAGATTATATTTACTTAAATTGTTGCAGTAATATTTAAATCCTCAGCTTTCCTCTAAATGTAGTTTTGCTTCAGAGTGACACAGTCAAGTATTATCGGCCTAAATCATATGCATCAACGAATAACTTACCTCTTAAAAATATTTAATGGTGTCATCCACAGTTTACCTAAGTATTTGTTTTATGTTTGTAAATAATTAAAAGCGTATTTGGTCTGATGGCCTCCCGTTTTTTTTGTTATGAAACCCTTAAGGCCATAGTTTATGACAAGACTCGGTCTCATTTAAAGTTTTCTGAGGTGCGAGGAATAATAGTAACCAGTTTTAAAAAGGTTCGAGTTTGTATTTTGCTTTTGGTACTAGGGAAAAGTGAAACGTAGGCAAATCATTTGGTAGTGATAATATTATAAGCCTAATCTAGACTCGATCATGTATTCCCTCCCCATTATGGCTTATTCTAAATGTTATTTCTCATTTAAACAAATCAATATAAACAAAATCAGAATGTATCATAATATATTAATCATTGTTCAATATCGAATTCATACGCTCAATTGATTTGATCATTTAAGTAGTCTTCATCAAGTTCTGTCCACCACCAAAATCAGAAACAGATTTAAATTGTTCCACTCTAGAACTGATCCGTCAACCTCCCATCACGAGAGTGTTCTCTCATTTCAAAGCACCAGCTGCTTTCCATTCTAGCAGACGAACAGACATCGAATGGAGATATATTTACCCCAAAATAACTTATAGGAGAAGATGAGGTAAAACGTGCATGGTTTATTTTAGTTTCTGTCGCTTACACAGACACATTAAAGCACATATTCACAAATATACGTTGTATTGTAAATAAATTAAGTTCAAATAAATAAATAGGTTAATAAAAATAAACCTAACTAAGTAAAATTGTGAAAATATAAATAAGTGAACAATTGCTCATGTTTAAAATATCTACAATGTGCATTGAACTCAGGGAATGCAATGTAACCATTATTTCCATCCATGGCCCAATAATGATAATAATAATAACACAAATGTTTTCGTTTCCATGTGAGGACAGAAAAGGGCAGTTTTAGAACGTAAATATTCTAAATAATTTGATTGTCAAAGCATCATTGCAGTGAAATTAGTACAGACATACACCATGTTTAGCCGACATATCTGTGAGTCATCTAATTCAACCATAACTTTGTGGGGAAAAAACGAAAAACGAATAAACGATTATTTTTGTGTGTTTTATACTCATACAGTCCAAAATGACCATGAATGTGCCAACACTAGCGTAATGAGGTAGACACAGAGAAGTATACTGTGTATGTCCGCGTGTACGTGCGTTTGCCCGTGTGTATGCTCTCTTATTGCAATGCTTTCAGGTGGGTTTTTAGAACTATAAATTCACACATAACGCCCTATGAGTAAACCATGCAATGGATTACAGTAATACCCCCGTGTTACGGAGAGGCAACCATCTCTGAGACACATAATGATGACAACATTAAGCCCTAAGCATCTTCTGCAAACAACAATTTGACTATTAACATTTTTTTTAAATAACGAACTAGATGCGCTCTTCACACAAACAGGTGCAATGTATTCACAAAAATGTACAATGATAAATATAAAACAGTTATTCTGACTCAAGAGAATAATAACAAGTATTATTCGATTTCATTTTTTTTGTACAATAATTGCCATGAGTTAAGGGGTGGGTTTTCTCTTTTCCGACTCAAGAGTATGATGACTTCGATCTCCTGTTTCACTGTTATTGTATTCGTCGATATGTTGAGTTTTAAATGTCAAAAGTTATAGCCTACGTTTTGCCCCGGGGGATATTGGTTTTCAAGTCTTTATCCAATTCAAAGGAGCGAAGCGCATCTTGTCTGCCAGCCTCGATTGGCCACATTAGCCGTGTGCCTATTTGTTTCTGATTTGTCTATTCGATGAAAGTTTTGCTCAGCCTTTGGCCTAGTGCGTTGCAGAGAACTTCATCCTTTTCTGCTTTTGCCTTTGATTGCAAAACCACACCCTGACCACGTTCTTTTTGAGGTCCAGTTTCTCGGCTATCGCTGCAATCTTCTCTGACGAGGGCCTTGGCTGCACAGCGAAATATGCCTCTAAAGAGCGCTTCTCCGGAGCAGCGATGGAGGTACGTTTTCTCTTCTTGTCTCCTCCGTTGAAAATCTCCGGCTTGGTCATTTTCTCCCGCTGCGCCCTCTCTGCCTCCTCCAGCCAAGCTTCCAGGATGGGTTTTAGGGCCACCATGTTATTATGAGACAAGGTGAGGGACTCGAACCGGCAAATCGTGCTCTGACTGAGGCAACCAACCCCGGGGATTTTAAGGTTCGCCAGGGCCGAGCCCACATCCGCCTGCGTCACCCCAAGCTTGATCCGCCTCTGCTTGAACCGCTCTGCGAAGGACTCCAGCTCCCTGGGGTCTGGCTCTGAGTCCCCCCCGCCGCCCAGTGAGGTGTGCGAACCCATGCTGTGGGGGTGCATGTTCATGGCCTGTTGGTGATGATGGTGGTGTTGCATGTGGTTGATTGCGGACATGTGGGCGTGCGGATGGGAGGCCGTGGAGCAGACGTCAGAGCCGGGCATTCCTCCCAGGGAGATGGACATGCCGGGGGTCAGGTGGTCCAGAAGGTCGCCATCCAGGCCCTGAGAGCCCTGGTGATGTGGGTGGTGGTGGTGGTGCGAGGTGAGCACGGATGGGTGATGGAGGTGGGCCGAGGACGAGGTGGGGGTACATGTCATGCTGGTCATGGTGGTCATGGTGTGGTAAGTCGCGTCTGGCTTGTAAGGATGGCTCTTTGCGATATCCACCGCTGCCAGCGCTTCAGCCCTCTGCAGTAAAGTCTCATCAAAGCCAGCAAAGATGTTGCCCTGCAGCTGTGCGATGGAGAGGAGCAGGGGAAGCAGAGAGGAGACAGGTTATTAATGCTGCCCAAACAGGCAGTTTGTTTTTAAAATGGAATTGCATTACGCAAGAGTTTTGAAATGTTTACCTTTTGTGGAAAGACTATAAATTACATTATCCACAATAAGCAATTTATCATTCATAATATCAAATCGTTAAGTTAATGTAATGTACCAATACATGACTATAAACCCAACTATTCATATGCCCAAATCCTCCACTGCACCATCACTTTTGATTATTCGTTAATAATGAATGTTTCAATCCTCTTCAATAATTTCTCTGCACCATGGAATGAGACGAATTTGACATGAGACTGACTGAAAACATTATATTAACAATACGATATTGACAATGCGTGGTTTTCGTGTAAATACAAAGCATTTAGCAAGTTGTTTTACACAATTCCACATTTTCTATTCTCCCCTCCAATTTAAATTGATTATTGCATTGTTGGGTTTAGAGCTAGCAAGAAGGGCATTTCACTGTACTTGTGCACCTGGCATTAAAACGTTAAGGCTATGAGACTATACCTTTCATTCGTGATAATTGGATAGTTTGAATGTCAAGTAACTCACCGAGTGAGTGGGCATGCATGCCCTCCGGATGGCCTCCGAGCTCGATTGAAGAGGGGTGTATTTGGGCTCGTGCAGTATGGGATGCATACTGAAAGGTTGTTTGCTGTTCATAGACATCATGATTGCAGAAGTTAGTGAGGGCAGTTTTCCGTCTTCCTCGTTTGGCTCCGTGTTGGTCCGTTGTCACTAGAAACGTCTCAGGATTAAACAAATTGATATAATTGTTGGTTGTTTGAGGGTGATGGTAGTGCTGCTAACGATGACAGGTTTAAACCTCCTGCCTGCTCCCCTGTAGGTCTCTTTCTATCCGTTCGGACTCCTCCGCTTTTGGCTTTAGTATGGATGCTACCTAGCAGCCACCTAAAATATAACGCTGTGTTACTGGCCCCGCCCCAACGGTGGGTCATCACCCCCTCCTTTCCCCATTGTCTCCAAATGTTATTGGGAATTGTGTATTTAACCACGCCTCTTGAGTGAAAACCACCACCCACTCCGAGGCGATGATTGGAAGTTTGATTTTGACAGGTGCAATGGCTGGTTCTCAGACCGACAACACGCTTTGTGCAGATTGCTGTGCTTTCTATTGGATCCGTTGACATTTATTCGATGTCCTAATTTCTGTTATAACTTTGTAATAGGCTTTTTTTTCCAATGAACATTCGATGGTCTAGCGACATTTTTTTGCCTTTGCTGAAACAAAAAAACTCCAAAGTGATACCTGAAATTAAATATAAATAATAGCCAGCAGTGAAATAACTCCAGGGAACAGTGGATTCAGACAAGCTTCTGTTAAAGTTAAGTTATGAATTGATGGACGACCAAACAATAATCCTCCCTGACACCATTCCCTTTTCTTTTCTAGCAATTAATACATACATTAATCATAGTTAATTTACTTTGTGGTGCAAACTACAGTATGGGATCCCCAATTAAAGAATAAACAGGTCAGAATGGATATGAAGCACAGGGAGGTTGATGAAATATGTACTGTTTTTACCGCAGGTCAACAGAGCAAGTGCTGTCAACCACAGCCTATATCAGCCAGGCTGAGGAGATAGTGATGGAGATGGACCACCATTCTAGGCATGGTTCCCCATGCCCTGTCTGCCCCACCCTGTTGGGCAGGGCTCTCCTAGAAACCCCCATCACAGATGTGGGGCTGGGGGCTTTCTTCCTGACATTTTCTCTTATAAACATCATGTCAATGTTGAATAGTTATAGATTTTATAGAAAGTTCTGGTTCCAATGAGTTGAGCCACCCAAAAGGTACAAATTGGATGTCTCCATCCGCAACATTTCAAGCTAGCTTACACTCACCCCCTTTAAACCCACTGCACAGCGACCCCAGCTGTCAAGCTGAGCCCAACTGCTCATCCGAGTCACCACTGTTACAGAAGTCACACGCTGCTTGCTAAGCAAGTACCACTTCCTCCTGAGATGGCTCACACTGAAACCAGGACTTCTGCCCTGCTTGCAGGGTTGTATAGGTCTCTTTCTAAATGTGATCCGTTACAGTTAGAAGTTACCTGTCCAAAATTGTATTCAGTAACTTAACTTTTGTATTACCCAAACTCAGTAACATAATCTGATTACTTTCAGTTACTTTTAGATTACTTTCTTACTAAGAGTCCTTAGAATAAAAAAATACTTTAAAGTACTACTCAAGTAGTTTTTTGGGGTATCTGTACTTTAATTTACTATTTACATTTTTGCCAACTTTTACTTTTACTTCACTACCATCACTAAAGAAATAATGTACTTTTTACTCCATACATTTACTCGTTACATGTTGGCAGGAAAATGGTCCAATTCACACACTTATCAAGAGAACATCCCTGGTCATCTCTGCTGCCTCTGTTCTGGCGGACTCACTAAACACAAATGCTTTGCTTGTAAATTATGTCTGAGTGTTGGAGTGTGCCTCTGGCTATCTGTCTAAAAAAAGAAGACAATTGTGCTGTCTGGTTTGCTTAATATGAGTAATTTGAAATGGTTTATACTTTTACTTTTGATACTTAAGTACATTTTAGCACTTTCATTTACTTTTGATACTTATGTATATTTAAAACCAAATACTTTTAGACTTTTACTCAAGTAATATTTTACTGGGTTACTTTCTCTTGACAATTGATGACAATTGAGTACGTTTTCCACCACTGATAATAATGAATATTAACAATTGAATGACATCTATTTTATATTTGACATATCTGGTCATATATTGATGTTGCATTTAACTTCATGGGTTAGGTATGTTTCTAACCCATTGCTTTCTCCTTCAATACAGATAATAATACGATTAGCATATTTTTACAATTAAAACCAAAGTCTGTCAGATTTCCAGTCATTACAATTGATTAAATACCCCTTGATCTTCAAGAATATGACTTGGAAACATTGATTAGAAAAATTATTTTACATGAAGATAACCGCAAACCTAAGGCCTTATTAGCCTACTCTGTTGTTTATGTTTTTGTTGTCATGGAGGACTGATTGGGCCAATCGCATCAAAGCAATGTTGATATTATCGCCGGCCTATTGTGTAAGTTTTTCTTGGTGACACTTTCATATCTCGATAATTTCAGCTGTTGAAGTCTAGCCTATTAAAAGTGTACAAGTTTGAGCAGGCATGTTAGGCCAGTGGAACAAATACTGAATCAGCACAAATTAGATTGAGCAATTAAAAGCCCCACTCGTGGTCTTTTGAAATTAAACTTGTTTTTGACAGTATGTGGAGCACAACACCACAGAGTTTAGAAGAGAGGAATTCCCTCAAACTTGTATTCCGTGTAGGCTGGGATCCACACTATGCAGCAACACATTTTTCACTGGCTGTGCACGGGTCGCAAAAACAATGATTGATAGGCAATGATTGATAGGCACTTCTTTAATGAAATTGTTGGGTTACATAGGCTACATTTATACATTTGTAAACAGCCATTCACAACATCCACAATCCGTAAAGGCTCGTATAATTGAGAGAGCCGCAGTGTGATTCACATCAATGCTATGTAGATATCAACAAAAGGCCAGGTGATATATGTATTTTCTGTATGCTACAACATTGCTGTCGCCCTTACCTGCAATCTTTAATGCCGTCCATGCCATCCCTAGGAGGGGTGCGTCACTTGAGTGGGTTGAGTCACTGACGTAGTCTTCCTGTCTGAGTTGGCGCCCCCCTTGGGTTGTGCCCTTTGTGGGCTATACCGGCCTTGTCTCAGGATTGTAAGTTGGTGGTTGAAGATATCCCTCTAGTGGTGTGGGAGCTGTGCTTTGGCAAAGTGGGTGGGGTTATATCCTGCCTGGGGTTATCATCGGATGGGGCCACAGTGTCTCTTGGCTCCTCCTGTCTCAGCCTCCAGTAATTAGGCTGCAGTAGTTTATGTGTCAGGGGGATAGGGTCAGTCTGTTATACAGTGGGGTAAAAAAGTATTTAGTCAGCCACAAATTGTGCAAGTTCTCCCACTTAAAAAGATGAGAGAGGCCTGTAATTTTCATCATAGGTACACTTCAACTATGACAGACAAAATTAGAAGAAAAAAAATTGATTTGCAAATT
Organism: Oncorhynchus gorbuscha; assembly: GCF_021184085.1. Taxonomy (NCBI): domain Eukaryota; kingdom Metazoa; phylum Chordata; class Actinopteri; order Salmoniformes; family Salmonidae; genus Oncorhynchus; species Oncorhynchus gorbuscha. The sequence continues at coordinate 67,074,642 of NC_060188.1, forward strand.
ATGGGGGAAAATAAGTATTTGGTCAATAACAAAAGTTTATCTCAATACTTTGTTATATACCCTTCATTGGCAATGACAGAGGTCAATCGTTTTTTGTAAGTCTTCACAAGGTTTTCACACACTGTTGCTCGTATTTTGGCCCATTCCTCCTTGCAGATCTCCTCTAGAGCAGTGATGTTTTGGGGCTGTTGCTGGGCAACACGGACTTTCAACTCCCTCCAAAGATTTTCTATGGGGTTGAGATCTGGAGACTGGCTAGGCCACTCCAGGACCTTGAAATGCTTCTTATGAAGCCACTCCTTCGTTGCCCGGGCGGTGTGTTTGGGATCATTGTCATGCTGAAAGACCCAGCTGAAAGAAAGACCCATGCTGAAAGACCCAGCCACATTTCATCTTCAATGCCCTTGCTGAAGCCACGTTTCATCTTCAATGCCCTTGCTGATGGAAGATGGTTTTCACTCAAAATCTTACGATACATGGCCCAATTCATTCTTTCCTTTACACAGATCAGTCGACCAGGTCCCTTTGCAGAAAAACAGCCCCAAAGCATGATGTATCCACCCCCATGCTTCACAGTAGGTATGGTGTTCTTTAGATGCAATTCAGCATTCTTTGTCCTCCAAACACGACGAGTTGAGTTTTTACCAAAAAGTTATATTTTGGTTTCATCTGACCATATGGCATTCTCCCAATCTTCTTCTGGATCATCCAAATGCTCTCTAGCAAACTTCAGATGGGCCTGGACATGTACTGGCTTAAGCAGGGGGACACGTCTGGCACTGCAGGATTTGAGTCCCTGGCGGCATAGTGTGTTACTGATGATAGGCTTTGTTACTTTGGTCCCAGCTTTCTGCAGGTCATTCACTAGGTCCCCCCGTGTGGTTTTGGGATTTTTGCTCACCGTTCTAGTGATCATTTTGACCCCACGGGGTGAGATCTTGCGTGGAGCCCCAGATCGAGAGAGATTATCAGTGGTCTTGTATATCTTCCATTTCCTTATAATTGCTCCCATAGTTGATTTCTTCAAACCAAGCTGCTTACCTATTGCAGATTGAGACAGCATGGTCGCTCTAACTGGGGATCTGAAACCCCAGGTGTGTTTTGTGTCTTCTCTCTCTCTCTCTCTCTCTCTCTCTCTCTCTCTCTCTCTCTCTCTCTCTCTCTCTCTCTCTCTCTCTCTCTCTCTCTCTCTCTCTCTCTCTCTCTCTCTCTCTCTCTCTCTCTCTCTCTCTCTCTCTCTGTGTGTGTGTGCGTGTGTGCGTGTATGTGTGCATGCATGTGTGTATGTGTGCATGCATGTGTGTATGTGTGTGTCAGTGAGACACAGAGCGAACTGTGAAACCCAAGCCCTGTCAAAGCGGAGGGCCCACAATAGGCGAAGGAGTCTCGTTGACTGTGAGTCAGAAACAGAAACCTGAGCATGGTGATGGTGTCGGGGTGCAGCAGGCTCAGGCTGCAGCCATTATTCCCCAGCAAATGCCTGGTTCTCCTTTCCTCAGTGGCAGGACCGCGGCACCCTCTCATCAAATATACATCAGCTCAACTGGGAGAGGCACTCCTCTGGGACAAACAGACAGATACTGTAGGCAGTGGACCGTGGGCTGCAGATGTAGCGGAGCAGACAGACGGACAGGAAGAGAGGGATAGACTGATGGACAATCAGAGAGAGAGAGAGAGTGACATAAAAGACAGAGAAACACACAGTAAATTAAAAGATAAATTGATTGTCATAAGACACACACAGACAGACAGACAGACACAGACAGACAGACAGACAGACAGACAGACAGACAGACAGACAGACAGACAGACAGACAGACAGACAGACAGACAGACAGACAGACAGACAGACAGACAGACAGACAGACAGACAGACAGACAGAAAAAAACTACACAAGAATGTGCACATTTAGAGTACCAGTCAAAAGTTTGGACACACCTACTTACTCAAGGTTTTTCTTTATTTTTTAAAACTATTTTCTACATTGTAGAATAATAGTGAAGGCATCAAAACTATGAAATAATACATATGGAATCATGTAGTAACCAAAGAAGTGTTAAAACATTTTTTTAAATATTTTATATTCTTCAAAGAAGCCACCCTTTGCCTTGAATACAGCTTTACATAACAGTCTTGAAGGAGTTCCCACATATGCTGAGCACTTGTTGTCTGCTTTTCCATCACTTTGCGGTCCAACTAATCCTTAGCCATCTCAATTGGGTTGAGGTCGGGTGATTGTGGAGTCCAGGTCATCTGATGCAGCACTCCATCACTCTCCTTCTTGGTCATATAGCCCTTACACAGCCTGGAGGTGTGTTGAGTCATTGTCCTGTTGAAAAACAAATGACAGTCCCTGTCACCACTTCCACCAAAGTCGTTTCCTCTCCTTGTTCGGGTGGCATTCGGCGCTAGGCGTCACCAGTCTTCTAGCCATCCGGCTAATACCTAGTTCTACTCTCCTGTGTCTGACTTCCCTGCCACCAGTTATGCACCCCTTTACAGAATTGCATAACATCATATGGAGTCAGCAGGAGCAGGTAGGGGTCGAGGAGCGCGTCCAGGAGCAAGCGGCGATAATCCACCATCTCGGCGCCGCCATGGACCGTGTTGTCCAAACCATGGACCGCTGGGAGAGACATGGAGTTCCACCAGCACCTCCCCCAGCACAACCAGGGTCTCCACTACTCGCCTCCCCTTCACCCGGTCCAAGTGGAATTTGTCTCGCCCTTCCCCGGGAGTACGACAGGACGACTGCACGCTGCCAGGGTTTCCTATTGCAGCTAGAGCTCTACCTGGCAACCGTCCACCCGGCTCCTTTGGGCCATGAGAGGGGGTCCGCCCTCATCTCGTGTCACTCAGGGAAAGCCATGGAGTGGGCCAACGGCGTGTGGGGAGAAGGAGACGCGGCGCTGGACCATTTCGAAGATTTCATCTGCCGTTTCCGGGCAGCCTTCGACCACCCGCCCGATGGTAGAGTGGCGAGTGAACGTCTCTACCACCTGAGGCAGGGGACAAGGAGCATCCAAGAGTTCGCCATGGAATTCGGACCCTGGCCGCCGGCGCGGGATGGAGCGACAGGGCCCTGATCGACCACTATCGCTGTAGTTTGCGCGAAAACGTCTGTTGGGAGTTGGCCTGCAGGGACACCACCCTCACCTTCGACCAGCTGGTGGACCTGTCTATTTGGTTGGATAACCTGCTGGCTACCCGCGGACGTCCAGAGCGGGGTCTGTCGGATCGATACCCCAGCACCACCTCTCCAATGCCCATGGAGCTGGGGGGTGCTGTGCGCAGGGAGACCGGAGGAGGTTCCGTCTCATGCACCATCTGTGACCGCAGAGGTCACATTGCTGGTCGGTGCCGACTCCCATGAATCCCAGTTCCACAATAAATGTTTGATTTGTTCGATAAAGTCCATCATTTATGTCCAAATACCTCCTTTTTGATTGCTCATTTAGTACACAATCCAAAGTCATGAGGCGCGGGCAAGTCCAGGCGAAAGTCCCACCTCTGCTATCTTCTGTATAACACCCCTATCTTGTCACAACACAACTGGAGGAAATTTAAATGCATTCCAGGTGACTACCTCATGAAGCTGGTTGAGAGATGCCAAGAGCGTGCAAAGCTGTCATCAAGGCAAAGGGTGGCTACTTTGAAGAATCTCAAATACAAAACATATTTTGATTTGTTTCACACTTGTTTTGGTTCCTACATGATTCCATATGTGTTATTTCATAGTTTGATGTCTTCACTATTATTCTACAATGTAGAAAATAGCAAAAATAAATACAAATCCTTGAATGAGTAGGTTTGTCCAAACTTTTGACTGGTACTGTATTTGTATTCATTATGGATCCCCATTAGCTGCTGCCAAGTCATCCGCTATTCTTCCTGGTGTACAGCAAAATTGAGGCAGTTTGTACAATTTTAAAAACATTACAATACATTCAAATGTGCATTTTTATCAGTTTTTGAAATCTAAATTTACTGCTAGCATTAGCTACTTGATGTGGAATAAAGTTCCATGTAGTCATGGCTCTATGTAGTACTGTGTGCCTCCCATAGTCTGCTCTGGACAACGGGACTGTGAAGAGACCTCTTGTGGCACGTGTTGTGGGGTATGCATGGGTGTCCGAGCTGTGTGCCTGTAGTTCAAACAGACAGCTCGGTGCATTCAACATGGTAATACCTCTCAATAATACAAGTAGTGACGAAGTCAATCTCTCCTCCACTTTCAGCCAGGAGAGATTTGATATGCATATCATTAATATTAGCTCTCTGTGTACATCCAAGGGCCAGCCGTGCTTCCCTGTTCTGAGCCAATTGCAATTTTCCTAAGTCCCTTTTTCTGGCACCTGACCATATGACTGAACAGTAGTCCAGGTCTGACAAAACTAGGGTCTGTATGACCTGCCTTGTTCATAGTGCTGTTAAGAAGGTAGAGCAGCGCTTTATTATGGACAGACTTCTCCCCATCTTAGCTACTATTGTATCAATATGTTCTGACCATGACAGTTTACCTTCCAATCCAATCACTTTGTTCACCTCAACTTGCTCAATTTCCACATGATTTATTGCAAGATTTAGTTGAGGTTTAGGGTTTAGTGAATGAGTTGTCCCAAATACAATGCAGAAATATTTAGGACTAACTTATTCCTTGCCACCCATTCTGAAACTAAATGCAGCTCTTTGTTAAGTGTTGCTGTCCTTTCAGTTGCTGTGGTAGCTGAAGTGTATAGTGTTGAGTCATCCGCATACATAGACACTCTGGCTTTACTCAAAACTAGTGGCATGTCTTTTGTAAAGATTGAAAAATGTAAGCTGCCCTGGGGAATTCCTTATTCTACCTGGATTGTGTTGGAAATGCTTCCATTAAAGAACACCCTCTGTGTTCTGTTAGACAGGTAACTCGTTATCCACAATATAGCAGGGGATGTAAAGCCATAACACGTGCTTTTTCCAGCAGCAGACTATGATCGATAATGTCATATGCCGCACTGAAGTCTAACAAAACAGCCCCCACAATCTTTTTATCATCAATTTCTCTCAGTCAATCATCAGTCATTTGTGTAAGTGCTGTGCTTATTGAATGTCCTTCCCTATAAGCACGCTGAAAGTTTGTTGTCAATTTATTTACTGTAAAATTGCATTGTATCTGGTCAAACACAATTTTTCCAGAAGTTTACTAAGCGTTTGTAACAGGCTGATTGGTAGGCTATTTGAGGCTATTTGAGCCAGTAAAGGGGGCTTTACTATTTTTAGGTAGCGGAATTACTTTTGCTTCCCTTCAAGCCTGGGGGCACACACTTTCTAGTAGGCTTAAATTGAAAATATGGCAAATAGGAGTGGCAATATCTTGCTCTCAGCTGTGAGTTGACTGTATAAATAACCCTTCTAACACCCATCACCTCTCAGCCCCACTGTCAACATCAGAGTGGCAGAGCTCAACACACTGTCACTGATGTTTGGGCAAATAAGCCTGAGGAGGTGGTTGACTGGTGCTAATTGAGTGTTTTCATCTATTAATTCTGGGGCTGGGAATTCTTTGTTTTGACAGCATGGTGGTTCCATGCCCAAAGGAATGTATCTGTGAGGATAGCTGTGGATTGGGGATTTATCTCTGCACAGTGTGTGTGTGTGTGTGTGTGTGTGTGTGTGTGTGTGTGTGTGTGTGTGTGTGTGTGTGTGTGTGTGTGTGTGTGTGTGTGTGTGTGTGTGTGTGTGTGTGTGTGTGTGTGTGTGTGTGTGTGTGTGTGTGTGTGTGTGTGTGTGTGTGTGTGGACAGAGAGAGGGGGAGACCTCTGTTCTACTCTGTGCTGTTCCTGGTCCTGACTCACACTGCTCTGGCATCTGCCTAAAATACCTAAGTGTTTCTTAATGGGCTCTTAGTATTTTGTCAGCTCACTGTCTCTCTGCCCATTCTCTCTCTCCCCCTCTCCTTCATGGCTTTCACATAGCATAACCACTACAATAACAGTATATTTACTTCCATTTTCATTCTGTTAGCATTTTTTTCTGAAGTATGACCACTATTTTCTAGGGAGTCTTTCCTAGCCACTGTGCCTCTACACCTGCATTGCTTGCTGTTTGGGGTTTTAGGCTGTGTTTCTGTACAGCACATTGAGATATCAGCTGATGTAAGAAGGGCTATATAAATACATTTGATTTACTATTTTTTCAGCCATCATTTCATTCCATAATGGTTGTTTGTGTGTCTGTGTGTATGTGCGTGTGTGAATTTGTATGTGTATATGTGTGTGTGTGTGCGCATGTGGTTATAGTATGACAGGAGAAGGGTGGGGGGGCGCAGAGAGGGGCAATACAGCAGCAAAGCTCTCAGGAATGGAGTAAAGACATCGCCACAAGTACATATTTCTTTTACTTTGAGCAAATGGACAAACTCAAAAAGTGCACACACATATACACACTGACACACTCTCACACACGTACCTCTCTTCCCCTTAAACTCCTCCATCTCATTACTTCCCTTTTCATTCTTGTCCCTCTTTTCCCCCTCTTCTTGAAGCAGGCTTAATTATTGATAGTGTATGAAATCTAACGTTGTAGATTGTGACCATTCACCAAATCGGCAGGATCACGTGAGGGGGCTGCTGAGGGGAAGGGGGTGTCTAACCACGCTCTTTAATGTAATTGCCTTTAGGGTTCCTGGTAAATATTTTATTGACTGACAGCACAAATTAATGACACCACAAAGATTGAAGGGGGCTATTCTTCTCTCCCAGAGCAGAGGGAGGTAGAGAAGAGGGTGTTGACTTTGCTCCGCAGGTATCGAAGTTGGGCAGCAGGTGCCCCCCGCCCCACTAGGGCTGGTCTCCATGGACAGGCATGTTGGAGATGGGATGGGTGAGTGAGGGAGGGGTGTGGAGGTGGGGGGGATTGGTGCAGGTATACATTTAGGGGAGGGAAAAGCGTGCCACTGTGATGCAGAGTTGGGATGGGAGTGAGCGGTTTGGTGTTTTGGTCGTAGCCAGTGAGGCTGAAGTACTTTTTGCTTAAGCGATTGTGGTGAGTGGTGAAGTCGGGTAGGGGAAGATTGACAGAAATAGGTATTAGTGGAGGGTGTATGGGGGGTCATAAAGCACCCCTTGCCCTAACATGAGACAGGGCTGTACAATGGAACGGAACGGTTAACATGGAAACGTCATTACAAAAAGGTTTGGGGGCGAAAGAGCACTGAAATATTCATGATGTCAGATCTGTAAGCCGACCTGGACAGGATGTACATGCAGTTACAGTATTGGTAGTGTTTTAGTGAAGCAGGATGTTTTAAAGCGCTGGGGAACACAGGAGGGATTCAGGGACATGTCTCACTGGACAGGTCCGCTGTTCTCTCCATTAACCCATCTTCCATCTAACACAGCTGTGTCAAACGTATGGCCCGCTAGGGGGTCCAATCCAGCCACAGTAGTTTGAGTAATTAAAAATAATCTCTCTATTTAAAGTGCATTCGGAAAGTATTCAGACCCCTTAACTTTTTCCACATTTTGTTACGTTACAGCTTTATTCTGAAATATATATATATATTTTAAATTCCCCTCATCAATCTACACACCAAACTGCATAATGACAAAGCAAAAACTCCCCTGGGGGACCCCTGTGTTAAGAGTCAATGTGGAGGAGGTGTTGTTGCCAATTCTCACAGCCTGTGGTCTGCCCATCAGGACCCTGGCTCTGGGACCCTGAAACCTGGTCATCAGAGCCCCCCATTCTGTTGTGGACCACCCGTGAGAGACTATGAAAGACTGGAACTGGAACAGGGTTCAGACCACGAGAGGGACAGATATACTGAGTCCCAACACCCTAGAACCTGTCAGAAATATATACAGTGCATTTAGAAAGTATTCAGACCCCTTGACTTTTCCACATTTTGTTATGTTACAGCCTTATACTAAAATGTATCAATTTGTTTTTTTCCCCCCATCGATCTACACACAATACCCCAGGATGACAAAGCAAAAAAAGTTATTTTTTAATGCTTGCAAATGTATTAAAAATATAAAATGTAATTATCACATTTGCATAAGTATTCAGACCCTTTACTTAGTACTTTGTTGAAGCATATTTGGCAGCGGTTACAACCTCGAGGCTTCTTAGGTATGACGCTACAAGCTTGGCATACCTGTATTTGGGAAGTTTCTCCCATTCTTCTCTATAGATCCTCTCAAGCTCTGTCAGGATGGATGGGGAGCGTCGCTGCACAGCTATTTTCAAGTGTCTCCACATATGTTCGATCGGGTTCAAGTTCGAGCTCTGGCTGGACCACTCAAGGACATTCAGAGACTTGTCCAGAAGCCACTCATGCGTTGTCTTGGCTGTGTGCTTAGGGTCATTGTCCTGTTGGAAGGTGAACCTTCACCCCAGTCTGAGGTCCTGTGCACTCTGGAGCAGGTTTTCATCAAGGATCACTCTGTACTTTGCTCTGTTCATCTTTCCATCAATCCTGACTAGTCTCTCTGTCCCTGCCGATCGGTGGAGTGCTGCAGAGATGGTTGTCCATCTGGAAGGTTCTCCACAGAGGAGCTCTGGAGCTCTGTCAGAGTTAGCATTTAAATGAATTACTGTAAAAATCAAACTTTCATTAAATCACACATGCAAGATAGCAAATTAAAGCTACCCTTGTTGTAAATCCAGCCAACATGTCAGATTTCAAAAAAGGCTGTTTATGTCCCATAAACATCACAAATGGTCCTTTTGTTCGATTAATTCCGTCAATATATATCCAAAATGTGAATTTGTTTGGCGTGTTTGATCCAGATAAACACCGGTTCCAACTTGCGCAACGTGACTACAAAATATCTCAAAAGTTACCTGTAAACTTTGCCAAAACATTTCAAACTACTTTTGTAATACAACTTTAGGTATTTTTTTACGTAAATAATTGATCAAATTGAAGACGGGATGATCTGTGTTCAATACAGGAGGACAACAAACTGTAGCTAGCTTTCTGGTCACGCGTCTCTATCTAACAGTATACTTCAAGTGACCCTCTTTCAAGATGGCCGTAGTTCTTCATTACGCAAAGGAACAACCTCAATCAAATTCTAAAGACTGTTGACATCCAGTGGAAGCGATAGGAACTGCAAGAAGATCCCTTGGAAATCTGGATAATATGCATATCTTTTCTTCTGGGGATGAGGAGCAGGCAGTTGGATTTGGGCATGCATTTCATCCGGACGTGAAAATACTGCCCCCTGTCACCAAGAAGTTAAGGGAGCTCCCAAATTAACTAAGGCCTGGCCATTTTGTTTGCTTGTAATCCTACGTCTTACCACACATGCAAGCACCCACACACAACCAACCTGTTATGAATTGCTGTTAGTGGTGTTAATACTGTTTTTGATTTATTGTGTGGGGTCTTATTATTTTGGTGTTATTGGGTTTTTCACGGTTTAGAAAGGATGCATCTTAAAGGGTAAACAAATACATTTTTCTGAAGTATCTATTGTTCGCATTTTGGGTACACACATATAAATTATCTTGATAAGAAATGTGCTGAAAAACGCAACGTAAACCTGGTGCACAAAATTCATGTTTGAAATGTCTTTCAATAATGAGTCTGAGGTACAGGGAAATAAAAGGGAAAGAAACACTCACTTAATTGGGTAGAATGACCTCTGACCTCTGTTCTGACTTTCTGGTGAGGCCTGATCAACCTCATTAGAAAGACTAGAGACATTGGGTGAGATTTTAATGTAATATGTAAACACTGATAATTAGAAATAAGTTTTAATTTATCAATAGTCCTATGTGTGATTTGGACAACAACTGTTGTAGTTTTTATGGGGGGACGCATGAATCACAATGTGAGTCATGTGTCAAATGGGAAGATGTGTATGTTTTGTTTGTTTTGTGTGTATTGTTGGTGTAGTTGTGTTTGTTTTTGTCTTGCTTCAATACAACTATCACCAGATTGGTTCTGCTGGATGGTTGGGATTTCTCCCTAAGGATTAGCCCTCTAACTCCCTGACTCTGTAAATCTGCGGTGAGATTGTCAAGATGATAGGGGAGTACAAGCCAATTTGCAAGAATGGTTTCAACTGTGTGTTGTTATTCTCTTTGACATTTGTCTTAGACATTTGTATTAATAGACATTTGTCATACAGTGAATAGTTTGTCTGGATTTCCTGAATCAGAAATACCCTAAACCCAAACGGTTGTTCTGGTCTGTCCTCTCTCTCTCTCTCTCTCTCTCTCTCTCTCTCTCTCTCTCTCTCTCTCTCTCAATTCAATTCAAGGGCTTTATTGGCATGGGAAACATGTGTTAACATTGCCAAAGCAAGTGAGGTAGACAACATACAAAGTGAATATATAAAGTGAAAAACAACAAAAATTAACAGTAAACATTACACATACAGAAGTTTAAAAACAGTAAAGACATTACAAATGTCATATTATATATATATATGCAATGTACAAATAGCTAAAGGACACAAGATAAAATGAATAAGCATAAATATGGGTTGTATTTACAATGGTGTTTGTTCTTCACTGGTTGCCCTTTTCTCGTGGCAACAGGTCACAAATCTTGCTGCTGTGATGGCACACTGTGGAATTTCACCCAAAAGATATGGGAGTTTTTCAAAATTGGATTTGTTTTCAAATTCTTTGTGGATCTGTGTAATCTGGGGGAAATATGTCTCTCTAATATGGTCATACATTGGGCAGGAGGTTAGGAAGTGCAGCTCAGTTTCCACCTCATTTTGTGGGCAGTGAGCACATAGCCTGTCTTCTCTTGAGAGCCATGTCTGCCTACGGCGGCCTTTCTCAATAGCAAGGCTATGCTCACTGAGTCTGTACATAGTCAAAGCTTTCCTTAATTTTGGGTCAGTCACAGTGGTCAGGTATTCTGCCGCTGTGTACTCTCTGTGTAGGGCCAAATAGCATTCTAGTTTGCTCTGTTTTTTTGTTAATTCTTTCCAATGTGTTAAGTAATTATCTTTTTGTTTTCTCATGATTTGGTTGGGTCTAATTGTGCTGTTGTCCTGGGACTCTGTAGGGTGTGTTTGTGTTTGTGAACAGAGCCCCAGGACCAGCTTGCTTAGGGGACTCTTCTCCAGGTTCATCTCTCTGTAGGTGATGGCTTTGTTATGGAAGGTTTGTGAATCGCTTCCTTTTAGGTGGTTGTAGAATTTAACGGCTCTTTTCTGGATTTTGATCATTAGTGGGTATCGGCCTAATTCTGCTCTGCATGCATTATTTGGTGTTTTACGTTGTACACGGAGGATATTTTTGCAGAATTCTGCGTGCAGAGTCTCAATTTGGTGTTTGTCCCATTTTGTGAAGTCTTGGTTGGTGAGCGGACCCCAGACCTCACAACCATAAAGGGCAATGGGCTCTATGACTGATTCAAGTATTTTTAGCCAAATCCTAATTGGTATGTTGAAATTTATGTTTCTTTTGATGGCATAGAATGCCCTTCTTGCCTTGTCTCTCAGATCGTTCACAGCTTTGTGGAAGTTACCTGTGGCGCTGATGTTTAGGCCAAGGTATGTATAGTTTTTTGTGTGCTCTAGGGCAACAGCGTCTAGATGGAATTTGTATTTGTGGTCCTGGTGACTGGACCTTTTTGGAACACCATTATTTTGGTCTTACTGAGATTTACTGTCAGGGCCCAGGTCTGACAGAATCTGTGCATAAGATCTAGGTGCTGCTGTAGGCCCTCCTTGGTTGGTGACAGAAGCACCAGATCATCAGCAAACAGCAGACATTTGACTTCGGATTCTAGCAGGGGGAGGCCGGGTGCTGCAGACTTTTCTAGTGTCCGCGCCAATTCGTTGATATATATGTTGAAGAGGGTGGGGCTTAAGCTGCATCCCTGTCTAACCCCACGACCCTGTGTGAAGAAATGTGTGTGTTTTTTGCCAATTTTAACTGCACACTTGTTGTTTGTGTACATGGATTTTATAATGTCATATGTTTTACCCCCAACACCACTTTCCATCAGTTTGTATAGCAGACCCTCATGCCAGATTGAGTCGAAGGCTTTTTTGAAATCAACAAAGCATGAGAAGACTTTGCCTTTGTTTTGGTTTGTTTGGTTGTCAATTAGGGTGTGCAGGGTGAATACATGGTCTGTTGTACGGTAATTTGGTAAAAAGCCAATTTGACATTTGCTCAGTACATTGTTTTCATTGAGGAAATGTACGAGTCTGCTGTTAATAATAATGCAGAGGATTTTCCCAAGGTTACTGTTGACGCATATTCCACGGTAGTTATTGGGGTCAAATTTGTCTCCACTTTTTTTCTCTCTCTCTCTCTCTCTCTCTCTCTCTCTCTCTCTCTCTCTCTCTCTCTCTCTCTCTCTCTCTCTCTCTCTCTCTCTCTCGATTATGGCGAAGGTGACCACGGATGCACGGAAGGGATAATTCAACCAAGAACAGTGTGAGCCTCACCCCCTCTAACTGATCGAAGTAATGATTACAATGGCGTTCACTATGACACTGTCCTTCATCACTTCTACCTGATTCCGAGCCAGCATCCATTTGAAACAATCAACTGCCTTTCCTCTCATGCATTTTCTCTCAGTAGTGTGACATGAGTCCACATGGAGTCAGCATTGAGAGAGATCTCATCCAAACTCCTCTCATGCTGCTGGTGTACTGTTAGGAAAATAGACAAAACAAAATGGACTGTGAAGGATGGTGGTGGCGACTCAGGTGAGAGATTCATCTGCTTGGGAAAATCAGATAATTCCACAGATTTTAAAATTGGGACATTATAAAAAGCAATCCACTTTAAACATGTGCCATTGTGAGGACAGACTGAAACACTATATGAAGAACAAAATGAAGAAATGCCAGAAGAATGAGTTCCGGGAGGGAGGGGGGATGGTCAACCGTCCCATAATTGATTTAGGCTTATCCAAAATGGTTTATTTGGGGTATCAGGTTGATTGTGGAGGTCTGCACACCGCAAATGGAATAGTAATTTAGACAATACATGCATTGAATTTTGTAATGAAGCATCACTGTAACTGTATGAAGTGAAGGTCTTAAGTTAAAACATTCTACTGCAATGGTTTTATAGGTAAATACTATGGAAATAATCAGAGGCTACAGATCCCTTGTGTGTATTTTAGATTGTACAACCCAGAGTGAAGGGTTTGAAAGGATAAAGTGTCTGGTTTTATGTGTTCGCTTACTTTAACTATGTTTAATTGTTACCCGATTAAATAAATCACGTAACCAAAACTCATTAGGATTTGGGGCACCACGAGAGCGGTTCTTTAAAGAGTTACCATTTTACGAATTAAACTATAAAGGTCTTAACTTAAAACAGCCTTAGTTATGATTCAGTACTACACAAATTGATTTAATTATTTATTTAATAGCTAACTCAAGGGTGGGCAATTCCAGTCCTTGAGGGCCTGATTGGTATCACAGTTTTGCCCCAGCCCCAGCTAACACACCTGACTCCAATAATCAACTTATCACGATCTTCAGTTTAGAGTGCAATTTGATTAATCAGTTGTGTTAGCTAGGGATGGAGAAAAAGCGTGACACCAATCAGGCCCTCGAGGACTGGAGTTGCCCACCCCTGAGCTAACTAAATAGTAACACAGGATACACATTCACACTTAATACATTAGAAACAGGTTCCTAGCGGACTGACACAATTTGGCAGCTTGTTACAAAAGACATGGAGAGGGTGTGTGAGAGAGAGAGAGAGAGAGAGAGAGAGAGAGAGAGAGAGAGAGAGAGAGAGAGAGAGAGAGATACATAATACTTAGAAACTACTGTAATACTTAGAAACTACTCTCTCATAATATATTTAGAAACTACTCTCACAGTAATCATATACTTTGCACACAAACCGCCACCCGTTTGGAGTAAGAAATCATGAATGTATTTACGTGTAAATGTCTTGGTTCGCCGGGTATCTCTGTCGGAACCAGGCCTCCTTGGAAAGGTAGTTGGGCCTTTTTGTGGCACCCTTGTAAGGCTTTGATTGTCCAAAATCGGTCCTCACCTGTCTCCTGCTGTTGCTCTCCTCTGCTGTAGCCTGGTATTTGGCAACCCGTAATGCAATCCTGAACAGAACTACAGAGCTCACTCTACTTCCACTCGCTCTGGAAGATAACTACTTGAAGATAGGCTAGCCAGCCATGTTGATGGTTCTCAGTAGGGTGATGAGAGCAGCGTAATATGGTGATTTGAGAAAAGTAGTAGAATTGAACGGTCCCATTTAAATGAGCTTTTTTAGATACTTTACTTAAGACAGATAATCAGCCGTACCAGTGATTGTCCGGGAGCTGACTTCATTGTCTCTACCTCATGTTAAGATTTCAGAATTCTAACAACTTTAGACATGAGCTGCAGCTACACGCCTCTCTGGTCTGATATGTTAATTCTTAACCCATCGTTTTATACAGTTTGTTCAAAAGGGGCGGTTCTGTCGGCTGACACGCTCTCTGACCTCACTCAAGGGGGCGGTGACTACTTACTTGTACAAAGTTATAGGAACAATTTCCTATTATAGTTTCTAAGATCACATCCCTCTCTTAACAAAAACACTCATAACTTTTCATATTTCATTCACAATCTAGAGGATGAACAATTCACACATATAGTGTGTATACTTTTCAAGTTCTAGTATTTCCTTCACATCATTTGTAATGACATCACAAAACAACAACCAAAATGTCATTATTATTCTTTAGATCACCTCTCACCGTTCCCCATGTTCTATGTTAGAAATATTGTTCCGGTATTCACTTTAGAACGCGTTTGAGTTTCAGCTGGATGATGTCTGTGTAGACAATAGCACATTCATGTGTAAATTTGGAGAGGGATGTTCACTCCTTGATTTACAACAGGGTGTGGGTTGTCATCCCCCCACCAGCTCCCTTCTCCCGCCCCTCTGTGGGTGAGAGAGAGTCTGGTTGAAGTCATCCATTGCCAAGCTGATCTGACCTATTTGGATCCTCACAGGACAGCCATGACACTATTTTAATCTGAACAGACAAGCTAAATCAGCTTTTACACACCATGTTCTGTTCCTGTTTCCACCCATCTGCTAAACTGCCACATAGACAGAATAGGTTGTTCTTTTTCTATAAAGAGGAGAGAGACAACTATGTTCGTGGAGCTTTCAAAACGATGCATTGTTGAGTGGTTGTTATTGATTGCTTCATTTTTGCTAATCTTATAATAAAGTTGTTGTTGGAGGAATCTACAGTCTCTTTCTTTCTATAGAATTTCTCTGACACTCTGTCAGTGTTTTATTTAGAATTCAAGGCACACAACCAGCATGACTACCACAGCATTCTCCAGCGACACGCCATCCCATCTGGTTTGGGTTTAGTGGGACTATCATTTGTTTATCAATAGGACAATGACCTAGGAGAGTGATTGAGTGCTGCATCAGATGACCTGGCCTCCACAATCGACATCAACCAAATTGACATGGTTTGGGATGAGTCGGACTTCAGAGTGAAGGAAAATCAGCCAACAAGTGCTCAGCATATGTAGGAACTCCTTCAAGACTGTTGGAAAAGCATTCCAGGTGAAGCTGGTTCAGAGAATGCCAAGCGTGTGCAAAGCTGTCATCAAGGCAAAGGGTGGCTATTTGAAGAATCTGTTTAAAATTTTTTTGGTTACGACATGATTCCAAATGTATTATTTCACAGTTATGATGTCTTCACTATTAGAAAATATAAAAAAATAAAGAAAACACTTGAATAAGTAGGTGTTCTAAAACGTTTGACCGGTAGTGTAAGTAGAGGTAAAGTGACTATGCATGGATAATTAAGAGAGTAGCAGCAGTTTAAAACTGTGTGTGGGGGGGGGACAATGGCTTGAGGTTAGAAGCTGGGAATAGGCGTTGTCGTGCCCTCTTCACGACTATCTTTGTGTGTTTGGACTATGATAGTTTGTTAGTGATGTGGGCACCAAGGAACTTGAAGATCTCAATCTGCTCCAATACTGCCCCGTCGTTGAGAATGGGGGAACGTGCTCGGCCCTCCTTTTTCTGTAGTCCACAATCATCTCCTTTGTCTTGATCACATTGAGGAAGAGGTTGTTATCCTGGCACCACACACTTTCTGACCTCCTCCCTACAGGCTGTTTCATTGTTGCCAGTGATCAAGCCTACCACTGCCAGTGATCAAGCCTACCACTGTATTAATGATGGTGTTGGAATCATGCTTGGCCATGCAGACATGGGTGAACAGGGAGTACAGGAGGGGACTGAGTACTCACCCCTGGGGAGCTCCAGTGTTGAGGATCAGCATGGCAGATTTGTTGTTACTTTTCCTTATCACCTGGGGGTGGCCCGTCAGGAAGTCCAGGATCCAGTTGCAGAGTGAGATGTTTAGTCACAGGGTCCTTAGCTTAGTGATGAGCTTTGAGGGCACTATCATGTTGAACGTTGAGCTGTAGTCACGTAGGTGTTCATTTTGTCCAGGTGGGAAAGGACAGTGTGAAGTGCAATAGAGATTGCAAATTGGAGTGGGTCTAGGGTTTCTGGGATAAAGGGTTTGATGTGAGCTATGACCAGCCTTTCAAGAGTGCTACTGGTTGGTAGTCAATTTGGCAGGTTATCTTGGTGTTCTTGGGCACAGGGACTATGGCAGTCTGCTTGAAACATGTTGCTATTACTGACTCGGTTAGGGACAGGTTGAAATTGTCAGAGAAGACACTTGCCAGTTGGTAAGTGCATGCTCGGAGTACACATCCTGGTAATCCGTCTGGCCCTGCTGCCTTGTGAATGTTGACCTGTCTAATGGTCTTACTCACATCGGTTACGGAGAGCGTGATCCGAAACAGCTGATGCGATCATGCATGTTTCAGTCTTGCTTGCCTCAAAGCGAGCATAGATTTTTTTACATCTCGTCTGGTAAACTCGTGTCACTGGGCAGCTCGCGGCTGTGGTTCCCTTTGTAGTCTGTAATAGTTCAGAAGCCCTACCACATCCGACGAGCATCGGAGCCGGTGTAGTCTGATTTAATCTTGTCCTGTATTTACTCTTTGTCCTGCACTCATTGATGAAGCCAGTGACTGATGTGGCGTACTCCTCAATGTCATCAGAAGAATCCCAGAACATATTCCAGTCTATGAATCCACCTAGCAAAACAGCCCTGTGGCTTAGCATCTGCGTCCTCTGACCACTTCCTTATTGAGCGAGTCAATGGTACTTCCTGCTTTAGTTTTTGCTTGTAAGCAGGAATCAGGAGGACAGAGTCATGGTCATATGTACCAAATGGATGGCGAGGGAGAGATTTGTACATGTCTCTCTGTTATGGTTCGTCCTGGCACCAGAGGGTCGGCAGAGACCGTCCTAGACTTTTATTGGATTCAGGTGTGTCTTATTATTTCATGATTTTGTCCCTGACAAAAGAGGTGTGTTTTCTGTGGTCCTTTGCAAATGCTTGAATTTCTTACCGTGTGCGTTCATTTCCTGAGTGAGTTTTTGAGACTTAGTGTTTGTTGTTTTTTCAAGTGAATCCTACAGACGAAGAACCATATATGTGACATTTAAAAAAAAGAGATACACATGAAAAATCCTTATTAGACACCATTTTTCTTTAGTGAACCGGTTTCACAAGCCTTCCCATGTGCTAATTAACAATCATTTAAAATTTAAAGATAGGCTCTCGTGGAATAACTATAGAGAAACTATATATTGTAACTATAGAGAAAACATATTAGCTAAAGTTCATTGACTACTAACTTATACATTATCGTTACAAATGTCATTGCTAGATTATGGAAGAAGCATAGCAAGCTACTTTTTCTCCATCCACCGGATGATTCGACATGGCTACAGTAGCTAGCTAGTTATATGTAACGTTACTCTGTATCCTGCAGGGATTGCACACCGAGGGTCCATTGAGGTGGCAAGCTGCATATTGAAGTGGGTGAAGACAAAATTCAAGCCACTCACCAAACCAGAGGTGCGCAAGTTGATCATCTTCAATGACAGATTCTGTGGGCAGAATAACAACTGGCGAATGCTCAATCTGATGTCGATGCTTGTCTCTATGGGTTACTTTACCCAAGTTGAGCAGAAGTTCATGGTCTCTGGTCATTCTTTTCTTCCTTGTGATCAATCTTTTGCCACCATCGAGAAGAGGCGCAAGGTGTCAGTCCTTCATACACCTGATGATGTTTCAGAGATGATACTTGAAGCACAACCAGCAAAACCATTCAAGGTGATGAGGATGCAATGTGAAGACTTCAGGCACCTCCCAGATTCTGTCCTCAAGCGACCAGCTGGACTACAGATCACCTCAGTGAGGTGGTTAAAAGTCACAGGTATTACACAGAGAATAGTTTACTAACATCCCATCAACACGCAACATGTTGTTCTAACAATAAAATATCCTAATGCTTGACTGTGAAAGTTGTTTATTGATGTCAGGAACGTAAAATGTTTCAGTTCTAATATCAGTTGAAGATCCTTGGAATCTGTACGCCAGACAGAGCCACAGTCTATTTGAGGGATGGAAATCGTGGCTGATCTCCAAACCAAAACAAGGAGATACACCTCAACCTCCCTATTTTGCAAGCCACTACCCTAGAGCATATGAGAGTCCTCTGCCCATCAAAAAAAAAACAAGTACCAAGATCTGATGACCTGCTCAACTACTTGCCAGCTGCTGCACGCTCTTTTTATGAATCACTGCAGAGTGAATCATTTGTTGTTAAACCAAGCTACATAATTAACCGTTTTCTTCTGTGAGTTTATGATCCCCTGAACCTGTATAGTGTGTTGAATCTGAATACATTTCAGAAGACATGTCACCCCTATTGTAGGAAATGAAACGTATAGTAGGTGTTTTCTATGTGAATCAATTTGTGTATGATTTGAACCAGCACAATATGTTGAATTAATTTAATTTTAAGATGTTGTTCCTAGTGTAGAAAATGTTATGTACAATGTGTTCTGTTGAGAATTATTTTGTGTGTGATTATTTAAACCTATTTTAATCTGAATGAATTAAAAACAAAGTCGTCACACACAGTATGTGGGTGTTCATTTGATCTTGATTCCCTTTTTTTATTCATTACAATGTACAGTACGTCTCTCTGTCACCACATTTAGCATGAACTCTAAGCAGTTAATACTTATTTACTCACCTCAGTGCAGAAGGACATGTCTTGCCTTTAGCATGGGTTTAACCCAATTCAAAACTGAATTGCTGATCATAGTGTTAAATGCAAAGAGAATGGTTTTCTGAACGTTTTGTAATATTGACCTTAGGGACCTGCATAATGGACATGCATATTGGCACATCACATTGATCCATATTTGATATGTACAAGTTGTGCTTGTTTTGATTGAATTCATTTAATTGTATTCTATTTTTGTAGTTATTCTATGGTATGTTCACATTGAGGGCTTAATTTTAAATGAGACTAAGATTTCATGACTCGACTTTTAAGAAAAGTCATCAGGGCTAAAGTTGATAGACAACCTTTAAATGAACCTCCATACAAATGAATTAACTACATATTGCATTTAAGTTATTTACATGAAGGGCATCTGTAGTTGAAAGTACATAAAACGTCATATCAGGTGTTAAAAAAGGACATCTTACAAGAGTCATGCAAAATGTCACATATACTGTTCTTCCACAAACTGAGATCATCACTGGAGATATACTGTTCTTCCACAAACTGAGATCATCACTGGAGATAAACTGTTCTTCCACAAACTGAGATCATCACTGGAGATATAATGTTCTTCCACAAACTGAGATCATCACTGGAGATATACTGTTCTTCCACAAATTGAAATCATCACTGGAGATATACTGTTCTTCCACAAACTGAGATCATCACTGGAGATATAATGTTCTTCCACAAACTGAGATCATCACTGGAGATATACTGTTCTTCCACAAATTGAAATCATCACTGGAGATATACTGTTCTTCCACAAACTGAGATCATCACTGGAGATATAATGTTCTTCCACAAATTGAAATCATCACTGGAGATATACTGCTCTTCCACAAACTGAAATCATCACTGGAGGTATACTGTTCTTCCACAAACTGAAATCATCACTGGAGATATACTGCTCTTCCACAAACTGAAATCATCACTGGAGGTATACTGTTCTTCCACATTCTAAAAATTAAAACGGCAATTTAAAAAAGTATTTTTTTAAATAACAAATACATATCAATTGTTGTTGGAAGATATGGGTATGGTGAATTATTTGTCAACCATAAAACACCTAATATGATGCACACAATTAATAATATAAACATAAATGGAAAAATGGTCACATATATGGTTCTTCGTCTGTAGGATTCAAGTGTACTGTGATCCTGCAGTTGCCATATCTCAGTAAAGTGTTATGTTTATCCTGAACCACTGATTCCTCGTCTGGTCTCTTTTCTGCACCTGGGTCCAACCTTACCACGTCACACTCTGTGGGTGGAGTAAAGGTGGTCTAGAGTTTTTCCCCCCTCTGGTTGCACATTTAACATGCTGGTAGAAATGAGGTAAAACGGATTTAAGTTTCCCTGCAATAAAGTCCCCGGGCCACTAGGAGTCCCGCCTCTGGATGAGCATTTTCCTGTTTGCTTGTGGCCCTATACAGCTCATTGAGTGCCGTCTTAGTGCCAGCCTTGGTTTGTGGTGATAAATAAACAGCTAAAATATCGATGAAATAGTGTGGTCTACAGCTTATCATGAGATACTCTACCTCAGATGAGCAAAACCTAGAGACTTCCTTAACCTTTTCACACGTGAGTTTGAAATTTCTCTAATGGTCGCCCCAGCATGAGTTGTTTTATGGACATGATGTCGGAACGCGCACACTGTTCCAAAATGTGATTATTACACAACAGGACAGTTAACTTCTTGCGTCGAGCCATCCCGGATCCGGGATCGTGACTACAGCCTCAAGCCCATTACCATCTGAAGTAATACATTCTCAATAATGATTTGTGCCGTCTCCTTAGCGGAAGGATCAGCTTCCCCCCCCGCAACCCGACTTAGTCTGCGCGCAGTCGAGCAGCCAGTATGTCACGCTCCTGAGTCGGCCACCAAAAAGCGCTGGCGAATAACGCAAGAGTGCCTCGAACACCGGGATCCAGCTAACTTCCCACTGAAGAACAGCCAGGCAGTGGAGCAGGAACGAAAAAGGAGGTTACTAGGACCCGACAATGCGTGACGCCCTGTCTTTCAATTCCCCAGACTGTTAACCGAATCCCCCATCCTCGGATCAGTAGAAGCCACAGAAGAACTAAACAGATAAGGCATCAGGCTTGGTGTAACGTTAACTATTCATGAAAATCGCAAATGAAATTAAATCAATATGCTAGCTCTCAAGCTTAGCCTTTTGTTAACAACACTGTCATCTCAGATTTTCAAAATATGCTTCTCAATCATAGCAAAACAAGCATTTGTGTAACAGTATTGATAGCTAGCGTAGCATTTAGCGTAGCAGAAAAGCATTCAAATGAAATCATTTACCTTTGAAGAACTTCGGATGTTTTCAATGAGGAGACTCTCAGTTAGATAGCAAATGTTCAGTTTTTCCTGAAAGATTATTTGTTTAGGACAAATCGCTCCGTTTTTTGCGTCACGTTTAGCTACGAAAAAAACCTATATCCAGGATTGTGTAAATCTATCCGCAAGCTCATTAGCATAACGCAACGTTAACTATTCATGAAAATCGCAAATTAAATGAAATCAATATGCTAGCTCTCAAGCTTAGCCTTTTGTTATCAACACTGTCATCTCAGATTTTCAAAAATATGCTTCTCAAGCCCCGCCCCGGCCGGAGGGAAGAAGGCACTATGCCGGCGTCAAGAGACACAGACAAATAATCCTCGGAAGTTCGGGAGTATAGTCTGGGACAAGCAATACTACAATCATCGACTGAGGAGGACCCCGTGCAGATCATGATATTCCTCCGGCACTCTGTCAAAATTAACAAAGATGGCAGACATCCAACCATAGCAAAACAAGCATTTGTGTAACAGTATTGATAGCTATTGATAGCTAGCGTAGCATTTAGCGTTAACATTCAGCAGGCAACATTTTCACAAAAACCAGAAAAGCATTCAAATAAAATCATTTACCTTTGAAGAACTTCGGATGTTTTCAATGAGGAGACTCTCAGTTCGATAGCAAATGTTCAGTTTTTACAAAAAGATTATTTGTGTTGACAAATCGCTCCGTTTTCTTCATCATGTTTGGGTAAGAAAAAAAAAGGAAAAAAAAAACTTTTTTCCAAATTAACTCCATAATATCGACAGAAACATGGCAACCGATGTTTAGAATCAAGCCGCAAGGTGTTTTTCACATATCTATCGATGATAAATCCTTCGTGACTTTCTTTTGACTTTCTCTTCTGAAGAAATGGAACGCGCATGGACCTAGAGATTACGCAATAATTTCGACACAAGACACCGGGCGGACACCTGGTAAATGTAGTCTCTTATGGTCAATCAGCACGGTTGGAACCGACAGGACAGGAACGGAACACAAAGGAAGAAATCTCTAATCAGTGATTCAAGTGATAAGACCAGCAGAGGGAAAGCGAATGTGACTAAATGACAAACATGCCAGGATATCTCAGTATATCTCAGTAAAGTTATGTTTACCCACTGATTCCTCGTCTGGTCTCTTTTCTGGGTCCAACCTTCCAATGATATGCCTACAAATACGCCACAATGCTGCAGACACCTTGGAGAAACGACAGAAACAGCCATATAAGGAGACATTGGAACACAGCACCTTCAGAATCTGGGGCATTTCCTGTATGAAACTTCATCTTGGTTTCGCCTGTAGCATTAGTTCTGGGGCACTCACAGATAATATCTTTGCAGTTTTGTAAACGTCAGAGTTTTTTCTTTCCAAAGCTGTCAATTACATGCATAGTCGAGCATCTTTTCGTGACAAAATATCTTGTTTAAAATGGGAACGTTTTTTATCCAAAAATTAAAAGAGCGCCCCCTATCTCGAAGAAGTTAATATGGATGGGGGCAGTATTGAGTAGCTTGGATGAATAAGGTGCCCAGAGTAAACTGCCTACTACTCAGGCCCAGAAGCTAAGATATGCATATTATTAGCAGATTTGCATTGAAAACTGTTTCTAAAACTGTTTGAATGATGTCTGTGAGTACAACAGAACTCATATGGCAGGCAAAAACCTGAGAAGAAATCCAACCAGGAAGTGGGAAATCTGAGGTTTGTAGGTTTTCAAGTATTTGCCTATCCAATATACAGTGTCTATCGGGTCATATTGCACTTCCTCAGGCATCCACTGGATGTGAACAGTCTGTAGAACCTTGTTTCAAGCTTCTACTGTGAAGAGGGAGAGAATAAGAGCTGTTTGAGTCAGGTGTCTGGCAGAATGCCATGAGCTCAGATTCGTGCGCGCCCGTGAGAGTTAGCTGCTTTCCATTTCCTTTTTAAAGACATATGAATTATCCAGTTGCAAAAATGATTGAAGATTTATGTTAAAAACATCCTAAAGATTGATTCTATACATCGTTTGACATGTTTCTACGAACTGTAATGGAACTTTTTGACTTTTCGTCTGGCCTACGCCTCCTGAATTTGGATTTGTGAACTAAACGCGCAAACAAAAAGGAGGTATTTGGACATAAATGATGGACTTTATCGAACAAAACAAACATTTATTGTGGAACAGGGACTCTTGGGGGTGCATTCTGATGAGGATCATCAAAGGTAAGTCAATATTTATAACGCTATTTCTGACTTTTACTGACTCCACAACATGGTGGGTATCAGATTATTGCATGGTGTGCTTTTTCCGTAAAGCTTTTTTGAAATCTGTCAGCGTAGTGTCCAGAGCATGGAAGAGCTACCAGGAGACAGGCCAGTACATCAGGAGACGTGGAGGAGGCCATAGGAGGGTAACAACCCAGCAGCAGGACCGCTACCTCCGCCTTTGTGCAAGGAGGAGCAGGAGGAGCACTGCCAGAGCCCTGCAAAATGACCTCCAGCAGGCCACAAATGTGCATGTGTCTGCTCAAACAGACTCCACAAGGGTGGTATGAGGGCCCAATGTCCACAGGTGGGGATTGTGCTTACAGCCCAACACCGTGCAGGACGTTTGGCATTTGCCAGAGAACACCAAGATTGGCAAATTCGACACTGGCGCCCTGTGCTCTTGACAGATAAAAGCAGGTTCACACTGAGCACATGTGACAGACGTGACAGAGTCTTGAGACGCCGTGGAGAACGTTCTGCTGCCTGCAACATCCTCCAGCATGACCGGTTTGGAGGTGGGTCAGTAATGGTGTGGGGTGGCATTTCTTTGGGGGGCCGCACAGCCCTCCATGTGCTAGCCAGAGGTAGCCTGACTGCCATTAAGTACCTAGATGAGGTCCTCAGACCCCGTGTGAGACCATATGCTGGTGCGGTTGGCCCTGGGTTCTTCCTAATGCAAGACAATGCTAGACCTCATATGGCTGGAGTGTGTCAGCCGTTCCTGCAAGAGGAAGGCATTGATGCTATGGACTGGCCGCCCGTTCCCCAGACCTGAATCCAATTAAGCACATCTGGGATATCATGTCTCACTCCATACACCAACGCCACGTTGCACCACAGACTGTCCAGGACTTGGCGGATGCTTTAGTCCAGGTCTGGGAAGAGATCCCTCAGGAGATCATCCGCCACCTCATCAGGAGCATGCCCATGCGTTGTAGGGAGGTCATACAGGCACTTGGAGGCCACACACACTACTGAGCCTAATTTTGACTTGCTTTAAGGACGTTACATCAAAGTTGGATCAGCCTGTAGTGTGGTTTTCCACTTTAATTTTGAGTGTGACTCCAAATCCAGACCTCCATGGGTTGATAAATTTGATTTCCATTGATAATTTTTGTTTGTTTTTGTTGTCAGCACATTCAACTATGTAAAGAAAAAAGTATTTCATAAGAATATTTCATTCATTCAGATCTCGGACGTGCTATTTTAGTGTACCAGTGTACAAACATTAAGAACACATTCCTAATATTGAGTTGCAGCATTGTTGCAGTTCTTGACACAAACTGTTTTGCCTGGCACCAACTACCACACACTTTCTTTTGGCTTTCCCATTCAACCTCTGAATGGCACACGTCTCAATTGTTTCAAGAATATAAAATCCTACTTTAACCTGTCTTCTCCCTTTCATCTACGCTGGTTGAAGTGGATTTAACAAGTGACAATGTATTTAACAAGTGTCAATAAGGGATCATAGCTTTCACCTGGATTCACCTATGTCATGGAAAGAGCAGGTGTTCATAATATACTGAACAAAAGTATAAAAACAACAAAAACATGAATGCAACATGTAAAGTGTGGGCCCCATGTTTCATGAGCTGAAATTAAAGATCCCAGAAAATTTCCATATGCACAAAAAGCTTATGTCTCTCAAATTTTGTGCACAAATTCGTTTACATCCCTGTTAGTGAGCATTTCTCCTTTGCCAAGATAATCCTTCCACCTGACAGGTGTGGCATATCAAGAAGCTGATTAAACAGCATGATCATTACACAGGTGCACCTTGTGCTGGGGACAATAAAAGGGCACTTTAAAATGTGCATTTTTGTCACACAATGCAAAGTCGCAAATGTCTCAAGTTTTGAGGGAGCATGCAATTGACATGCTGATTTCAGGAATGTCCACCCGAGCTGTTGCCAGAGAATTTAATGTTAATTTCTCTACCATATGCCGCCTCCATATGCTGCCTCCGATGCCAATGCGGCCTCACAACCGCATACCATGTGTAACCATGCCGGGGTATGAAACTGACAGTTTGCACAACCAAAGAATTTCTGCACAAACTGTCAAAAACCATCTCAGGGAAGCTCATCTGCGTGCTCGTCGTCCTCACCAGGGTCTTGACCTGACTGCAGTTCGGCATAACCCTGGAGAAGTGAGCTCTTCACAGATGAATCCTGGTTTGAAACTGGGCAGATGGCAGACAGTGTGTACGGCGTTGTGTGGGTGAGTAGTTTGCTGATGTCAACGTTGTGAACAGAGTGCCCCATGTTGACTGTGGAATTATGGTATGGGCAGGGATAAGCTACGGACAGCGAACACAATTGCATTTTATCTATGTCAAATTGAATACACAGAGATCCCATTGTCGTGCCATTCATCTGCCTCCATCACCTCATATTTCAACATAATCATGCACGGACCCATGTCACTGTCACATTCTGACCTCAGTTCTTTTGTTATGTCTTTGTTTAGTATTTTCAGGGAGTGAGTTGGGTGGGTAGTCTATGTTCGTTTTTCTATGTTGTGGTTTTGTGTTTGGCCTGGTATGGTTCTCAATCAGAGGCAGGTGTCGTTCATTGTCTCTGATTGAGAATCATACTTAGGTAGCCTTTTCCCACCTGTGTGGTGTGGGTGATTGTTTTCTGTTTTCTGTCTTCACCAGGCAGGACTGTTTTGTTTCGTGTCATTATCTTTGTTATTTTTGTTTTAGTGTTCTGAGTTTAATAAATATCATCATGAACACGTACCACGCTGCGCATTGGTCCTCCGATCCTTCATACTCCTCTGACGACGAAAGTCACAGTCACAAGGATCTGTACACAATTTCTGGAAGATGAAAATGTCCCTGTTCTTCCATGGCCTGCATACTCACCAGACATATCACTCATCCATTGAGCATGTTTGGGATGCTCTGGATTGAGGCGTATGACAGTGTGTTCCATGTGCCGCCAATACCCAGGAACTTCACACAGCCTGGTCTTTCGCGCCATTAGTTTGTTTGCCATTCCTACACGTTCTTTTTATTCTTTCATTGTCTCTCTCTTTACCCTCCCTTTCTCCTTCTCTTTTCCTCCTTGACATGTCCCAGCTAGCTAACTTAGAGAGAGTGAGTCTGGTATGGATCAATAGATTAACTGAGTGCTCATTAATGATACATCTCAGCCCCACAGTACTTGGACATAAAGAGAATGTGCTGGAGGATTGACGTTTAAAAGCTTTAAAGTACAGGCCTGTTTACTTGTTCCAGAGCATGGAGGCAGGAGGCCACTGGCATGCCATGCTGAGACCCGACCAATGTCCTCAGACCTGGAACCTCACATCCATGGACCCCCACATCCACGGACCCCCTGGAAGGGGAGGGGTGGAGGAGAGGAGGATAGAGGGCACAGATAAATATCCACTTGTAGTGTGTCTTATGAATGAAGATGAGGACAAGTGTGAGGACTGTTGATGGAAATTATAGTGATAATGAGGACGATGATGATGAGGATGGTGATGATGAGGGCTGTAATGATGAGGACGGTGATGATAAGAACGGTGATGAAAATGAAGATGACAGAGACTAAGATGACAGGGGCCTGATTGCAACCTATGAAATGTATCATCCATCTTTCTCCATATCCCAGCTGCATTCCAAATTTCCCACTTCATGTCCCCAAACTTCTCAACACTGTGGAATTCTGAGGAAGCAGGCATCAAACAATAGAATCTTAAATCGCAGGAGAATAGACAAATGCATTTGCATACAAACACAATCTACATCAACATTTTTTTTTGTTCTACAAGAATAGAGAGCAGTCAAACAAAGGAAAAACAAATAAACAAAATGATGTGAACATGCCGGTGAAGAAAGGAAGGGGAGAGTAATGATATGTACATTTTTATTAATCCTGTTTTAGTCTCTGGTGTGTCAGACAAGGGGAGAACAGAGAGACAGAGCCTCTATCTACTCTGGCTTCTTTCAAAACTCAGAACAGAGAGACAGAGAGTGGTTTGGTTTTAGCTCTGCTCCCTACAGTGAAACAACAAGACAACAAGGAGACACCATGGTGAAACAGATGACATCCACATAATTGACAGCCCAACACACCAACACACACATGCAAAAGGCAAAAGGGGTGAAAAGCCAGATGCGTTTGTCTTGCTTGACTCCTCTTTCATCTTTATTTAGTGAAATATTAATGGCCTTGCTAGAGGCCATTTGTGTTTATGTGTGGGGCTCAGATCTGTTGCTGGGCTGAGGGGAGCTGTTGGGGGTGCGGGGGGGGGGGGGGGCATGCTGGTCATGCCATTGATTATCTTCATTGTGAGATTATCACTGTAATTATTGAGAAGGAGTGAGGGGACCTGCTGGCTACTCCCTCTTAGTCTCAGTAGTACTGCAACTCGTTCCCTCATTGTGCACGTAGGCATGCACATGCACACTGACACACATACACACGTCACTCCACTTGCTCTTGTTATGTTCTTGTTGTATAGCGCGCCCTTTCAATTCAGCGAGTTCTGTAACAGCAGCACACTTCATCAAAGACCTGCTGTGTTGATTATTGGTGTGTGTGTTTTAGGACTGTTTGAAAAATAATGATGCAGTTAATGAGAGAGAGAGAGAATAGAGGAGTCAACAGAGTGTTTTGGTAATACAGCCCAATCTCTCTCTCTCTCTCTCTCTCTCTCTCTCTCTCTCTCTCTCTCTCTCTCTCTCTCTCTCTCTCTCTCTCTCTCTCTCTCTCTCTCTCTCTCTCTCGCTATATTGAATGAGTAGGTGTGTCCAAACCTACTCATTCAAGGGTTTTTCTTTATTCTTACTTTATTTTCTACATTGTAGAATAACAGTGGAGACGTCAAAACTATGAAATAACAAATATGGAATCACGTAGTAACCAAAAAAGTGTAAACAAATCAAAATAAGTGTGACATTTCAGATT
The DNA here is from genome assembly GCF_021184085.1 of Oncorhynchus gorbuscha. Lineage (NCBI taxonomy): Eukaryota > Metazoa > Chordata > Actinopteri > Salmoniformes > Salmonidae > Oncorhynchus > Oncorhynchus gorbuscha. The sequence goes on from NC_060188.1 coordinate 67,103,291, forward strand.
CTTCAAAGTAGTCACCGTTTGCCTTGATGACAGTTTTGCACACTCTTAGAGGTAGTTAACTGGAATGCATTTGGATTAACAGGTGTGCCTTGTTAAAAGTACATTTGTGGAATGTCTTTCCTTCTTAATGCGTCTGAACCAATCAGTTGTGTTGTGACAAGGTAGGGGTGGAATACAGAAGATAGACATATTTGGTAAAAGACCAAGTCCATATTATGGCAAGAACAACGACAGTCCATCACTACCATGAAAATTTCTTCAAGTGCAGTTGCAAAAACCATCCAGCGCTATGATGAAACAGGCTCTCATGAGGACCGCCACAGGAAAGGAAGACCCAGGTATACCTCTGCTGCAGAGGATAAGTTCATTAGAGGTACCAGCCTCAGAAATTGCAGCCCAAATGAATGCTTCACAGAGTTCAAGTAACAGACACATCTCAACATAAACTGCTCAGAGGAGACTATGTGAATCAGGCCTTCATGGTTGAATTGCTGCAAAGAAACCACTACGAAAGGACACCAAAAGAGGAAGAGACTTCATTGGGCCAAGAAACACAGTGAAAAGCTTTTTGGTTCCATCCGCAGTGTCTTCGTGAGATGCAGAGTAGATGAAAGGATGATCTCCTCATGTGTGGTTCCCACTGTGAAGCATGGAGGAGGAGGTGTGATGGTGTGGGGGTGCTTTTCTGGTGACTCTGTCAGTGATTTATTTAGAATTCAAGGCACACCTAACCAGCATGGCTACCACAGCATTCTGCAATGACACGCTATCCGATCTGCCTTGCACTTAGTGGGACTATAATTTGTTTTTCAACAGGACAATGACCCCAAATCCACCTCCAGGCTGTGTAAGGGCTGTTTGACCAAGACGGAGAGTGATGGAGTGCTGCATCAGATGGCCTTGCCTCCAAAATCACCCGACCTCAACCCAATTGAGGTGGTTTGGGATGAGTTGGACCACAGAGGGAAGGAAAAGCAGCCAACAAGTGCTCAGCATATGTGGGAAATCCCCCAAGACTGTTGGAAAAGCATTCCAGGTGACTTCCTCATGATGCTGGTTGAGAGAATGGCAAGAGTGTCCAAAGCTGTCATCAAGGCAAAGGGTGGCTACTTTGAAGAATCTCAAATATAAAATATATTTTGATTTGTTATTTATATGTGTTATTTCATAGTTTTGATGTCTTCACTATTATTTTGCAATGTAGAAAATAGTAAAAATAAAGAAAAACCCTTGAATGGGTAGGTGTGTCCAAACTTTTGACTGGTACTGTATCTATGATAGGTTCCAGAGTGTTGGGACTTAGTATATCTGTCCCTCTCCTTGTCTGAACTCTGTTCCAGTCACACTCTCTCCCAGTCTCTCACAGTTGGTCCACAACAGGATGGGGGGCTCTGATCACCAGGTTTCATGTTTCCAGAGGCAGGGGTCCTAATGGGCAGACCACAGGCTGTGAGGATTGGCAACTACACCTCCTCCACACTGACTCCTAACAGAGCGGCCTCCCAGGGGTGTGTCCTCAGCCCTCTGCTGTACTTCCTTTTTACCCACAACTGCATGGCTTTGCATGACATAAACTCCATCGTCATTTTTGCCTTCAACACCACGGTTGTAGGCCAGACAACCAACAACGACGAGTCAGCCTATAGGGAGGAGTCAAATTAAGTGGCATTGTGGTGCCAGGACAACAACCTCTCCCTCAACGTCAGCAAAACAAAGGCCCTGATCCACATCAACAGGACTGCAGCAGAGAGGGTCTGCAGTTTTAAGTTCTTCTGTGTCCACATCACCGAGGACTTGACATGGACCAATAACACCCCCACTCTTGTCAAGAGGAGCAACAGCGCCTCTACTTCCTAAGGCGGCTGAAGAAATTTGGATTACCACCCCAGGTACTTTCCAAATACTACTGCTGCAGCATCGAGAGCATCCCGACCGGTTACGTCACTGCCTGGTACGGGATTTGCTCCATACGTGACCGCAAGGCCCTCCAGCGGGTGGTGAAGATGGCACAATACATCACTGGGTCCGTGTTCCCACCCATCCAGGATATCTACTTGAAACGGTGCCTGAGGAAGTCACTGCAGCATCATCAAAGAACCCACACACTCCAGCCACAAGCTGTTCTCTCCCTTATCGTCGAGCAGACAGTATTGGAGCATGATGTCTGATACAGGCTCAGAGACAGTTTCTATCTACAAGCCATCAGACTGACAAACACTTGAACTGGACTGACCACCTGCACTGAGTCTGAGCACATTAGCACACATGCAATCACTAACTCACGTACGCACACAAATCACTCAAGCACACACCCATACAGATGTACACGCACACATGCACACTCACGCACACACACACACACACACACACACACACACACACACACACACACACACACACACACACACACACACACACACACACACACACACACACACACACACACACACACACACACACACACACACACACACACACACACACACACACAAACACACACATACACCCACACACATACACAAAATCACCTACTGGCCAGTTTATTAGGTACAACCATCTAGTACAATGTCAGACCCCCATTTACCTACAGAACTGCCTGAATTCTTCAGGGCTTGGATTCTACAAGGTGTCCAAAACTTTCCACATGGATGTTGGTCCGTGCTGACACGATGGCGTCACACAGCTGCTGCAGATTGGACGGCGGTACATTCATGCTGCGAACAGGCCATTCCAACTCATCTAAAAAATGCTCTATTGGGGTTGGTCAGCAACAATGTTCAGATACGCTGTGGCATTCAATTGTTGCTCATTTTGTATTAAAGGACCCAGACCAGTATACCACCACCACCAGCCTGTACCTTTGACACCAGGCAGGTTGGGTCCATAAACTCATGCTGCTTACACCAAATCCTGACTCTGCAATCAGCATGATGCAACAGGAACTGAGATTCGTCGGATCAGGAGATGTTTTTCCACTCCTCAATTGTCCAGTAATCGTGATCACGTGCCCACTGGAGCTGCTTCTTCTTGTTTTTAACTGATAGGATTGGAACCCACTGTGGTCGTCTGCTGCAATAGCCCATCCATGACAAGGATCAACGAGTTGTGTGTTCCGAGTTGCCGTTCTGCAAAACACTGTTGTACTGAGCCGTTATTTGTCTGTTATCTTGCACGATTCTTGCCATTCTCCATCGACCTCCGTCATCAATGAGCTGTTTTTGCCTACAGGACAGCCGTTGACTGAATGTTTTTTGTTTGTCGCAACATTCTTGGTAAACCCTAGACACTGTCGTGCATGAAAAGCCTAGGAGGGCAGCCGTTTCTGAGATACTGGATCCGGCGTACCTGGCACTAACGCTCTTGCCACGCTCAAAGTTGCTTAGGTCTCTAGTTTTGCCCATTCTAACGTTCAATCGAACAGTAACTGAATGCCTTGATGCCTGTCTGCCTGCTTTATATAGCAAGCCATGACCACCTGACACTGTCTGTAGGAGAGATCCAGTTTCATGAAATGGGTGGTGTACCTAATGAACTGGCCGGTGAGTGTATACACTTGTGCTACACACACATCACAACTGCTAACACCAGACTCTTATTTACTATTGCTAAATCTGAACAATTTAAACTCTTACCCCCATTTTACTTTAAATTGTGCGTTCCTGTATTATACTTATGCTAAAATGTTAATTCTATTCTACGGAGCCATTTACTTTATGTTTGTTTTCTTATCTTTTATAATTTCTTATTGTTGTTGCATTGTCGAGAAGGAAAATGCAAGTAAGCATTTCATTGGACGGTGTATACCATGTGTATTCTGTACATATGGCTAATAAAACTTGAAACATGAAAAAGAGGTGAGACTGGAGCGGTGTATGTGTGTTTGCATCTATCTGTGTGCATGAGGGTACACACAGAGGACCCCAGCTGCTGTGGGATGGGCTGTCTTTGTGTGCCGACGCACCCCTCCAAAGTCCTAACAGGATTAAGGGACAGAGCTCGGCTCGACTCCTCAGTGCTCGGGGGGGGGAGTGTGCACCCCGTCCCATATGACAGGCTTAGGGGACCCCCGCTGTCACCCTCCCCTGATAGAGCCCAAAGGTACAGCACCCCCCTGGGATCTGAGTGAGAATTCACATCCTGGCCAGCCGATTGACGTCCTCCACCCCAAAAGGCAAAGAGATGGGTGAAGAGAGCCAATTCATGCTCAAATGACATCACACAGTCACGAGAGTATATCAGTTTGTCATGACATATTTATGTTGGTCTGAGGCTGTTGTACATGTGGGTCTTGTGTCCTACCATGCACCCATAGAGTTTCTCCCCAACGTGGCTCTGTGGACACAACAGTGTGAAGGCTACAACTCATGCAGACATTCAACTGTTCTTTACACATCCATCTGCATTTGGACACTGTTTTAGTCATAAAGGAGATGATAAAGAGTTAGACAGAGATACCATAGATCTGAGGGTATCAGGGTCTTCTCTGCAACAAAATAAAACATCTAATGTCGGTGATGGAGTTGAATGAGAAAATGGTAACATTTGGCTGCATGCTGCACCTCTTGATCTTTATCTAAGAGATCATCTCTAATCTGTCTAATCTTTCTTAATCTCATTCTAGCCTGCAGTCAGTTTGCCAGAGATGATGAGGTGTGATGTGTGGAGGTAGAGTTGATGATGAGAACAGATTGTAAACACAGTATTTATTCATTGACAGAGTCTCAGTTCTGAGTTTTAGGGATCACGTCACTATTGTCTGATTTTGACCTGCACTTTCTGACTCTTTCTGATTCATCTTCCTGCGCGAGTACTCTGTGTTTATTGGACATAACTCCCTAAAGAAGTGCTCTATGACAGATGTCTTTATCTAGTGGTCTGTTGCTGTTCTGTAGGCTACCTGGTAGTAACGCTGTTTATACAGCAAATAAGCATAGTTCATTGATATAACTGTCTGTTTTGTAAGTGTATGAAGGATTTATGTGCATGCAGGGCTGCCTGGTGCAGCTCTGTAGTCTACCTCTTACCTGGCAGGCAGCACGGTCCGTGGTGCAGAGGGAGTGACAGTGCTCTGCTCTCATTACAGCAACAATTAAATAATTATGAATGGCGCGGCGAGACTTCATCAGAGGAATATCTATTGTATTATTTATTCAGCCAGCCTGTCCCCTGGTTCAGGGAGGGAGAGAACACATATAAACTTCCAGCCTCCCTCCTCTCTCCCTCACACGCTCTCCTGCTTGCCTTTCAAAGCAGAGGTGCCCAGTCGCTCTGTGCCACGGCACGGCACTACGCTGGTAGAACTGCAGATGGATATACTTGAAAGAAGGCCAGTGGGTCTCTACACCATGCCTGTCCTGAAGGCTGTGGGGCCTTTTAGAGCCTATGAATGATCTAGAGAGATGGAGGTGGTGAAGGGACAGAGAAACAGAGGGACAGGGTGCCGAGTGGACTGACTGGCCGAGGGAACAGCTGCGTCAGACAGACTCAGAGGGCGGAGACGCAAGGTGCACAGCAGGTGAGGGATGCTGGTTGGTTAACACCTGTCCTCCAGCTAGCTGGGGCAACAGGAAAACATGCAGTCTGCAACAGGAAAAATATGACACCATACCCTCTGATACGGGACCAGATATGTTTTTAATCCTTAAATGGTTAAAGTTAGGATTGGAGGTTAGGGTCATTTGATTTTAGATCTTCTTCTTTCACTCAAGGAAAGCACACATCGGATAAGAGGGAGATACGGTTGTAATTCATTATATGATGTGTAATGACCATCGATAGAATGTTACTAAGGAAGGTTAATGGTCCATGGATCAGTGTGGTCGGTCCAGGTGAGTGGTCGATGATCGGTGTGTTTGTGTGTGTGGTCCAGATCCGGTCTGGTTACTGGCTCGGTCAGGTCGGTTCAGTCGGGTTGGTTCAACTCCTTGGGAGCAACTGAGCAAGGCCCATTAATAATGCACAATGCCTCCTTGGCAACTGTGTAGTCGATGCCTGGCAACCTGGGGTGCAGCACTCGGATCCACGATAAGGGAAGGCATGAGAGGGAGGGAGGGGAGGGAAAAGCGTGGGGCGCGGTCCCACAGGTGCTCAGCTTGTCTTTCGGCTGTTCTTTCGATCAGTGCTGAAGAGGTGTGAATGTGTTTGCATTGGCCAATACAGTATTGTAATACCATAATACATGCAATTTACGTAGCAGAAACATTTGTCTAAAGTGACAACATTCCACACCTTTTGGTATATGACCCATTTGGGAATAGAACCCACAACTGGTGTTGCTAGTGCCATGCTCTGATGAACTGAGCCATGTACAGAACCACTACAATACATACTGTAAGTACAATACAATACTGTAAAATATAATACATGATTACCATACAGGTGGGAGATGTATGATTTCCATCCCCATTAGCGTACCACCCTTCTTCAGGCCATGAATGAGGCATGCAATGATTTCAATCCAGACCTATGTCAGGCTTGGATTCGCAATGCCACAAGGTTTTTCCCCAGGTGCATGAACAATGAGGTTATTTACTGCGATTTCAATGAGTGCCTCTATGGCCAAATGCACAAGACATGCTTGATGCAAAGTAGTGCCTGCTAAGCATGAAGTTTCTTTCATTTCTTTCATTTGAAAAATGATCACACCATGAGATAGAAATGATGGAAATGTGATGTTCAGTCAATTTTAATAGGTAGTGCAAGTGTATTGCCTTAATGTGAAAACAGTGTAATGTACTGTAATTTACATTACTGGAGCATACCACTTTCAAAGGGCAAATGTGCCTTAGTTTTTTGCTATTGAATTAACTGGTTGTTAAAAGAACTGAGTGGAGAAAATATAATCATGTTGTGTTTTGGTGATTAAACCAATGTACTCATTATATTTCACAGTAAACTATTTCACATATCAATGGTTGTGTGGTGAAAGATGACTACAAACAAAGGTTTTGAATGTAGGACTGGCTGCGTTACAAATGTTAACAGTTTGGAATTTTGTACTGAGTTTTGAAAATTCACAACATACTTGTGAAAATAGTACCAAAGCGATAAAAAAATAGTAATGAATTACTGTCACCCCCTGATCTGTTTCACCTGTCTGTGTGCTTGTCTCCCCCCAACCCCCCAGGTGTCACCCATCTTCCCCATTATCCTTTGTGTACTTATACCTGTGTTTTGAATTTGTCTGTTGCCAGTTCGTCTTGTTTGTCAAGCTTACCAGCGCTCGTCCTGTAAGATCCTGTCTTTTCCCAGCTTCTCTTTTTTTTCGTCCTCCTTGGTTTTTGACCCTTGCCTGTCCTGACCCTGTACCCGCCCGTCTGACCACTCTGGCCGTCCCTGACCCTGAGCCTGCCTGCCGCCCTGTACCTTTGCACCACTTCTGGATTACTGAACCATGCCTGATCCTGAGCCTGCCTGCCGTCTTGTACCTTTGCTCTTGCTCTGGATTATTGACCCTTGTCTGCCTTGACCTGTCGTTTGCCCCTGTGGTTACAATAAATATGATTACTTCACACAGTCTGCGCTTGGGTCTTACCTTGATTCCTGGTAGTATGAACTGGCCATGACTGTCCCAGCAGACCCGGGCCAGCTACGTGATGCCATCTCCTCCCAAGGAGCCGCCATCTGGAGGCACAAGGAACTGCTTTGTGGCCTTATGGATGGGGTTCAAACGTTGGCTGAACGCCATGACCGGGCATGGAACAGTTTGCGGGAAGCAGCCTACCACGGTAGTAACCCCGCAGCTCCTCAGTGACTCAGCTGCTAGCAACGCCGTCTCATCGGCCACTCCACCTTCTCGGGAGCCCTGTTTTCCACCCCTGGAACACTTCAATTGAGAGTCGAGCACCTGTCGGGCGTTTCTAGCTCAGTGTGCCCTCATTTTTGAGCTTCATCTGTCCTCCTTCCCATCGGATCACTCCAAGATAGCCTACCTCATCACACTGCTGTCCGGGAGGGCTCTCACCTGTATGGGAACAGCAGCTGGCTATATGCGATTGTCTGGAGGGGTTCGTGGAAGAGGTGAAGAAGGTATTTTTTTTTCATCTCGTTCTCCGGGAATGAACCTGTCCAGGAACTAATACAGCTTCGGCAGGACTCCTGCGGTGGATTTTCGCATGTTGGCAGCAGAGAGTGCTTGTAACCAGGATATGTTGATATGTTTCTGCATGGCGTCTCGGAGGAGGTCAAGGACGTGCTTTCTGCTCGAGAGTTACCTACGGATCTCGATTCCCTCATCACTTTGACCATCCGAATTGATGGGCGACTACGGGAATGATGGAGGGAGAGGAAGTTTGACTTCTCTCACACGTCCAGGGATTCCACCATGCCTCCAAGTCACCCTAGAAGTTCCTGTTGCCGAGAGAACCCGAGGCCTCCTGACCTTCCTCGAGAGTCGGCGGAGTCGGCTGAGTCGCCGCTTCCCGAGCCTATGCAACTAGGTAGAACTGGGCTATCACCAGCGGATTGGCAATACAGGATCAACACGAAGAGTTGTCTGTATTGCGGGACTCTTGGTCATTTTGTGTCCTCTTGTCCTTTAAAGAGATCAGGCTCACTGGTTGGAGCGTGTACTCTGGTGGGACACGAGGTAAGCAGGAGAACTTTCCTGCTTACCTTGCTCGCACCCTTGTTCCTGACATTCTGCTGTGGGGTAGCCAGTCTAAATCTTTCCGCGTCCTCAATGACTCTGCGGCCGATAGGAGTTTTTTTGGAAGCTACCCTGGCTTCCGAGCTGAACATCCCCTCTCAGCCCCTCTCCACTCCCATGGAGGTTAGAGTGCTGGATGGGCACCCTATAGGCCGGGTCACTCATATTACTGCTCCCATCAACCTACGGGTGTCAGGGAATAACAGCGAGACTATTCAATTCCTGCATATCAAGTCTCCTCTGATTCCCATGGTATCGGGATTCTCCAGGCTCCAGCGACACAATCCCCTCATCAACTGGTCTACTGGTGCCATCGTGGGCTGGAACCCGTCCTGCCACACTCATTGCCTGAAGTCAGCTCTGCCTGCCTCGGGACATTTTCCTAGGGGCTTGGAAATTGCCCCGGACCTCTCCGCCAGCCCTGCAGAATACCTGAACCTCTGGGAGGGGTTCAGTAAGGCCCGGGATACTTCGTTTCCACAGCACCGACCAGTGTCCAAGAAGGTCATGCCTGAGGCTCTGGCACGCTCCTATAGTGCTGCGGCTACACCCCCGGAAGCCGAGACCTTTCTCCCCCACTCCAAGATCATTAGCCTCTCTGCTGTTCATCCTCTGTTGCCCTGTACCCTCCGTGACTTTCCTACCGTTTCTGTGTCTAGAGATAAAGCCATGTCTGACTGCCCCTTGCCTCCTGTTTCCAGGCCCACCCCTCTCCCCCGTCTCATCGAAGGCCAACTGGTGTACCTGGTGAGACGTCTCCTGAAGGTTCATCCTCGGGGCAGGGGATTCCAGTACCTGGTCAACTGGGAGGGTTATGGCCTGGAGGAGAGGTGCCGGGTGTCCGCTAGGTACGTCCCGGACCCGGGCCTCATCTCTGAGTTCCTGCGCCGGCACGTCGCTCAATCAGGTATGCGCCCAGGTGGGACGCCAAGTGGCTACTGTCACGCCCTGATCTGTTTGACCTGTCTTTGTGCTTGTCTCCACCCCCCTCCAGGTGTCGCCCATCTTCCCCATTATCCCCTGCGTTTTCTGTTTGTCCAGTTCGTCTTCTTTGTCAAGTTTACCAATGTTTGTCCTGTCAGCTCCTGTCTTTTCCCAGCCTAACTTTTTCTCATCCTCCTGGTTTTTGACCCTTGCCTTTCCTGACCCTGTACCTTTCCGCCTGATCACTCTGCCCATCCCTGACCTTGAGCCTGCTTGCCATCCTGTACCTTTGCTATTACTCTGAATTTTCTACCCCTGCCTGTCTTGACCTGTCATTTGCCTGCCTCTGTGGTTACAATAAACATTGTTACTTCACACAGTCTGCACGTGGGTCTTACCTTGATTCCTGATACTTACAGTGAATGTCACCACATGGCTGCACTGATTTATGTGTATTCTGATTTGGAGTGTGTTATAGAAATGTGTGTTGGTGTCAGAGTGGTCTCCTCTCCTTAACCTGCTCCCCTTCAGAGCCATAGACCTGCTCAGCCCTAGCCCAGCACTCAGTTCACAGGGATCTAGGCCAAGGTGCGCCCTATCCACTTAAAACATTAACTCCCCACCTTCCCTGATTTGTTCATGTGAATTATTAAACATCAGTTGATTATCAATTATTCAAAATCTTTTTTGGGGGTTCATTTATTGGAACACTGGCAGTTTTTCTATTTTCTCCCCGTTATCTCTTTCGGTGTGTCGGCCTCTCTTTGTGTTTATCTCTTGAGTTTGTGTGGGGGGGGGGGCTCTCTCTGTCTCTAGTGTGTGTGGGCCTCTCTCTCTCACAGTGTCTATCTCTATTCAGTTTGGGGGGGGTTTCTTTCTCTCGCCCTACTTCCTCCTCTCTCTCTCTCTGAGACAGAGGGAACAGGATGGGATTCTCTCCTCCGTCTCGTCTTCCTTAAACATGATTAATACTTGATGGTGATACGATAGCTATCCCATGTACCCTAGCACTTCTGAGGGATTCCCCTGTGTGTGTGTGTGCCCGTGTGTGTGACTCTATGTTACCTTCTGTATATGTTTCTCAGGAATGTGATTAATTATAGACACCCGTTGTGCTGATACATCATCATTAATAATTCCTTTGAGTTTTTGAACCAACAATTCCCTTTTTACTTGTGCTGTAGATGGCATGCATACGGTTTTCCGGGGAAATGGATAGAGAGCCTGTGACGCAACTTCCGCTTTTGGATGTTAACAAGACGACGCTCCGTCTTAACTCCTCCTCGTAGAGATGATCTCACACCTTCAATCAGACCCACGTTTCTTCCGTCAAGCAGAGAAAAATGCAATTACTTTCCCTAAGAGACTATTAATATTTAAACTAAAACGTGTTTGCATTTCTGTTACACCATCTGTCAGGGGGAATGCTCAGGCATTCATGGATATTTCAGGGGCACAAATCTGTCTGGAACACCACAGCGTAAAGGACATACCTGACCTGCCCATTTTGCAATGAGATGTCGTTTTGTTTCTGTTGTTTTTAGTGTTCACACTTTCTCTTGAATATACTGTAGTAGTGAAGTGTGTAGTGGCACACACACACACACACTCACTCGCACACACACACACACACACACACACACACACACACACACACACACACACACACACACACACACACACACACACACACACACACACACACACACACACACACACACACACACACACACACACACACACACACACACACACACACACACACACACACACACACACACACACACAGTGAAATAGGAACACACACAGTGAGGGCAGCTAAAACGGTTGACTGTGTGAAGTCACCCTCTTCTTTGGGGAGTCCCCTGCCAGTTTGAAGCCTTTGAGGAGACTCATCCATATTACATCAGCTTACACTACTATAAGCTATGATCTATCTTCATAGAGAGATAAAAGAAGGAAAGAGGGAGAGAAGGAGAGAAGGATATAGGGAGAAATGGTAGCTACAAACTGTCACTTTTCAAAACATCCTTTATCCATGGTAAAAAAAAAATAGAACTACATTTAGACATTTAGTGACAAACCACTCTCTTTCTGACTCATCCGGCCTCTCATCCTCACTCTTTCTCTCCATCTCTCTGTTCGTCTCCTCTTCCCCTGTCTCTCTGCATTAAGAGCAGCCTGGGGGCATGCAAGGCAGAGAGAGGGGTGTGAGTGTGTGTTTGTGAGAGAGCAGAGGAGGGGGTTGGGGGTCCAATCAGAGATGTCATTTAAATAAGTGTTTGTGGAATGAGAGAATGGAGGCAAGCTGGGGGGGGGTGTAGAAGAGAAGAGAGAGAGGGAGGAGAGAGGGGCTCTTTAGTGGCTCTGTGATCCCAGCCACCAGTCCACAGCTGGTGCAGCAGCAGACTGCCCTGCTCAGCCATATGTTGCCTGGGCTGCTCCAATTATCCTCCCTGGAGCAGGGCCCCCTCTTCCACTCTCAGCCCCTAGCCCTCCCTCTCCCTCAGCTTAGCCCTTCTCCCTGCTCTGCCATGCAGCCTGAGTGGGTCCAACACCGGGGTCGGCTACTCTTTCACTGCCCCGGGTTTCACTGCTGTCACTTACTTACTTAGCAAGCTACCACCCTCCCCCCAGCTCTCTTTCTCCCCTTTTCTCCCTATCACACCCTCTATCTCTCCCTATCCCCTCTTTACTTATCCCACACTCTTTAACTTTCTACGCTCTCTTTCTTTTTCTTTCCTTTCTTACTCACCTTATTCCTCTCTGTCTTTCTCTCCTACCCCCTCTCTCACTTCTCTAACTCCACTCTCCTTCTCGTCCTCTTCGATGTCCTGTCTGACCCTCTAGCTGCCCCCTATTGATTGTCTTTGTCTGTATTTGTACAATGCTATAAGTTAAGTCCTTCATTCAGCACTCTAGATAGTCTGAATGCCAAATTTATTCACTGGATGGCAATGATTGTCACCCCAGAGCCCTGGCCATAGGGAATGGGATAAATTACCACCAGTTAGCTTTCATCACCTATTAATAGAAGAGTTAAATATATAATACAGAGTAACCTGAACTCTTCCTTCTCACCCAATTCAAAGCCGGGATTTTAAACCACTTTTATCACGTTTTATTTACTGTAGAAACCACTGCCATGATACATAACTTCTTCCTGGTGGTGAATGGAATTGGTTTCTGTGCCACAGTAGGGTTATAGGGTGACAATATGGTGTTACACACACTTATAGGTCCCATAGGCAGTCAGACAGACAGGGTGTAGAGTAGCTGGGTACTGTAGCTGATGCTCAGGCTGTGGTTTTGTAGGTCCAGTGTCTCTTCTCTACTCCTCAGATCAACTCAGGATACAGTTTGTTTGTTTTGGAGCAGAGAGTGACGAATAGGTCTAATTTCAGCTGAGAGATGAGGAGAGGGGAGAGGAGACAAGGAAGGGAGAAGAGAGGAGGAAGGGAGAGGAGGAGAGGAGAGGAGAGGAGAAGAGAATCTGACACCAAACACACACACACATCACCTGTTCCCCTTATGACCGGTGTCTCAAGCAACAGCACCCCCTCCATGACTCTGTTTACTAAACTTTCCACCTGTCAAATATTTATTGGAAGAGGGAGGCTGCTTCAACTCAGGAGAGTGATGTGTGTGCGTACGTACACTTACTTGCGGGTGGCTGGACATGCGTGCAAGCATGGAGGTTATGAAAACAGAGGAGTGCACTGGAGAATGGTAAAGGGGTGTAAGGTTGCTGGAGAGTGTTAGTTGGTAGCTGGTGATTTGGTCTGGAAGAGGAAAGGGTGGCTGGCATGTTGACTACACCGCCCACATCGTACGCATGTTGATTTTGTTTATCCCTACCAGACGTAATCATGACAAACAGTTTACAGTACCAGTTGCTAGCTAGTTTGTCCTGGGCAATTATCATTGGGTTGTTTTTTAACCTGTCATGCATATGGTTCTCTCTATAGCTGGTTCTTTGTAGAATTTTGACCAGGAGTCATACAAATGTGTGTGTTTCTCTACTCCAACGATTAATCCACAAATAAAAAGTTAACATAGTTAGTTTTTAGTTAGTTATCTTCAAATAATCTCTCCTTGTTTGTCCTTCAAGCGTCCACGTGGGTCTGTATCTTCCTGATATCCAATAAGGAGGGGACTTGCGGCGCATGGAGTGCCTCAAATAGAACCAAGTTCACACGCGAGCGGTGTGGATGAAATGATTCACTGACATATACAGTAGAGTATATGTACATTTATTTTGCATTGCTCATGGCCATTGTGGTTTGCATCTGACACTGCAGGCTGAGGGGAGGGATGTGTTCTGTTACAGAGTTGAGGATTAGAGAAAAACAGTATAGCATTAATATATCCAGAGGCGATGTTCGGTTACCAGCAACATTGCATTTATTTTACAATTTCTTTAAAGGGATATACATTTGTGTCAAAAAGCCCTCGCGATCTTCAAACAAGGGACAGTAAAATGTTACCCTCTCAAAATACTTGAATAAAAAGCATGAGCTGGCGCACATCCAGAGAATATTATTTAGTGTATAGGTGTTTACTAACGGTGAATAAACTATAAAAATAAAGAGAGTCGAACACTCTGACCCATGTGATGACCTTGGGCTCTCCAGGAGACTGCACCACCAGGGTCGCATACAGAGACAGTTGTGTATAATTCAGACTTTCTAAGTATATATAGAAGACACATTTATAAGACATTACAAAAAGGCGTATTTCGAGAGGGTATAAAATAAAGAGAGTTGAACACACTCTCTCTCTCTCTCTCTCTCTCTCTCTCTCTCTCTCTCTCTCTCTCTCTCTCTCTCTCTCTCTCTCTATATATATATATATATATATATATATATATATATATATATATAAACTAATTAGAAGGAACAGTGATCCCTAATTAGCTAAAAATGGCAAAACCAGGTAATCTTTAAATATGAATTATGTATTAGGTAAAACACCAACGTTTTCGGTGTCAGTGATACCGAAATGTTTGTAGTTTACCCAATAAATTACTGGGAGTTTATAATATATATGAGTGTTCGACTCTTTATTTTATACCCTCTCAAAATACGCCATTTTGTAATGTCTTATAAATGTGTCATCTATATATACTTAGAAAGTCGGAATTATACACAACTGTCTCTGTATGCGACCCTGGTGGTGCAGTCTCCTGGAGAGCCCAAGGTCATCACATGGGTCAGAGTTTACAGGACTCCACATGGGCTGTAACTAAAGATGGAGGAGTAGGGAGATAAAAGGCCAAAGGTCAGACAGCAGCCCATCATCTCTCTGTTTTCTCTTTTCTCTTCTTTACCGGTTTCCCTCCCACTCTTTTTTACAACTGTTTCTCTGGCTCTTAAAGTATGTCTGAATGCATTTTTGTAGTTTACGCACACACACACACACACACACACACACACACACACACACACACACACACACACACACACACACACACACACACACACACACACACACACACACACACACACACACACACACACACACACACACACACACACACACACACACACACACACACACACACACACATAAACTTATGTGTTTGTTTTCCTGTTGTTATTTACCACTCCTCCTAATTCCTCTACTGAATCACATTGGACAGTGAAATAGTAAGTAAACTGAGCCTGAAGCCCATAAATCATTAATCAGGGTTTGTTTTGCCACATGAATGTAATTAATACATAATTAATATTTAAAGATCGCCTAGTTTATCAAATGTTATTTAGCTAATTTCCCCACAATGGAAGTAACTAACAGAATATAGAGGAAAAGGAGAGTGGAGATGTTGTTGGGAGAACACTGACAGGGAAAAGACAGAGAGAGAAAGAATAAGGCAGCAAGGAAGAGAACATTGAGAAGAGGGTTAATGACGGTCTAATGAGGGTGTCTTAATTAGCATCAAGTAGTGGTGATGAGGTGTCTTTTGTCTGCCTGAGGAACCCCAGAGACAGGAAACAGGTCACTAACTTGTCAACATACTGTACTGAGGTTCCCTCTCTCACTCTCTCACTCTGGGGTGCTACAATTGGCTCATTCACCCCCCCCCCCCTCTCCCCAGTAACTATTCCCCAGGCCGTTGCTGTAAATGAGAATGTCTTCTCAGTCAACTCACTTGGTAAAATAAGGGTTAAATAAAATAAAACTCTGGAGCAGCCAAACACAGGGTGTCCCCTGGTCCTGTTCAGGGTCCCCTGGGTCACAGCCACATAATACTGACACATTTACTGTCCTGGTTCGTTCCAAGGCTGGCCGAGGGATAGGGTGACCTGGGACATGAGCCACCACCACATGCTGTTAGAAATAATGCCATTCTTATGAAAATAATTATTCTAATGGCTGTTTGCATAATACATGAGATAGATATGTAAACCTATATTTGAAATTCATATTACTTTGTGTAGTTTGTTTGGTTTTTGAAAATATAATAGCAAAAACACAAGTAAAATGTGGCCAGTCTGTCTTTCCCCCATGTGTACATATTCTGCCTACTTCTACAAACAATGGACATAGACAAAACTAGAAGCGATCCCTAGAGGAATTGGAACAGTAGTTCACTATTTGCCCCCAATCTTTTCACAGTGATCCCTCCACTGTCTGATACCCTCCCTCACCCCAGCCAAAATCACCTAATCCTTCTCTCCCTCTCAGTTTCCCTCTCCATGATCCCTCCATCCATGCCTCCTGAGACTAACATGAGAGCGTGGCTCAGAGCTGTCTTAAGTGGGGACTAAGTAGGACTCGTCAGGCTGTCAATACACCACTATTGACCTCTGCTGTGATAGGGGCATAGTACTGAGAGATGAATGCTTTTTGAGTTAGGTTCGGTTTCGGTTCGGAAAAAAATAAATATTTCTTTCCATTTCTGTTTTTTTCCCTTTTTTTATTCCTTAAAAAAAAAACACGAGATGAATTATGAAACAAAGTAAAACTTACATTAATAGCCCGGGAGTTTATTTGCTTAAATCACTGAACACAACAGGTGCTAATTAGAAACAGGCTATCTATTTGAGCCAGGTGTCTATTTCCTTAATGCACACATCTTTTGCTAATTTGCATAGTTAATTTAATTCCAGCCTTCACTTCCCAAATGGTTATCAATTTCTTCAATTCCTGCACTGTGTTATCATTTACACACTGTGCCACATTTCTTCTTTCTGTCTGTAATAAAGCCCTTTTGTGGGGAAAAACGCATTCTAATTGAATGGAACCCCCCATTGGATTGGCCTATGCCCTCCCAGGCCCACCCATAGTTGCACCTTGTCCAGTCACATGAAATCCATAGATTAGGGCTTAATTAATTTCTTTCAATTGACTGATTTCCTTGTATAAACTATAACTCAGTAAAATCTTTGAAATTGTTGCATTTTGCTGATGTTTTTCTCAATACATTGCAGTCAATGGGAAAAGATGGGTGTCACAGGGTTGATGTTTTTCTCAATACATTGCAGTCAATGGGAAAAGATGGGTGTCATTGCAGTCAATGGGAAAAGATGGGTGTCACAGGGTTGGTTGATGTTTTTCTTACAATACATTGCAGTCAATGGGAAAAGATGGGTCAATGTCACAGGGTTGATGTTTTTCTCAATACATTGCAGTCAATGGGAAAAGATGGGTGTCACAGGGTTGATGTTTTTTTCAATACATTGGGGGAAAAGATGGGTGTCATTGATTTTTTCTCAATACATTGCAGTCAATGGGAAAAGATGGGTGTCACAGGGTTGATGTTTTTTCTCAATACATTGCAGTCAATGGGAAAAGATGGGTGTCACAGGGTTGATGTTTTTCTCAATACATTGCAGTCAATGGGAAAAGATGGGTGTCACAGGGTTGATGTTTTTCTCAATACATTGCAGTCAATGGGAAAAGATGGGTGTCACAGGGTTGATGTTTTTCTCAATACATTGCAGTCAATGTGAAACGATGAGTGTCACAGGGTTGACGTTTTTCTCAATACCGTGCAATCAATCCCCCTCCTCTCTGTTGACTCTCTCGCCCCCTCCCTCCTTCACCCTCTCCTTCTCTCTCCCCTCTATCCCCCTGCCTCAATCTACCGCTTCTCGCTCGTTCTCCCCCCTCCACCTCCATTCTCTCACCCTCCTTCTTTCCCTCCCTCCCTTTTCTCTCATCTCTCTCCCTCCTTTCTCCCATAAACAGGCAGAGAGGCAGAGAGGCAGAGGCAGAGGCAGAGGCAGAGAGGCAGAGAGGCAGAAAGGCAGAGAGGCAGAGAGGCAGAGAGGCAGAGAGGCAGAGATGCAGAGAGGCAGAAAGGCAGAGAGGCAGAGAGGCAGGCAGACTGACAGGCCAACAACCCCGACAGACAGGCAGACGGGCAGACAAGTCAATCTAAAAAAATGTGACCAATATCCTCTTCAGAATTAATTCAAGAATCCATTAAAAAACGCTCTTAGTTTATAGATCTGCAAGATCATTTTGTCCAATGCAGCTAAAAAATGCTTTTGGGTCGATTGACTTCAAATGTCATATGCTGGGTCCCCCTGTCACAAATATGTACAATTTGTGACCGCCCCTATTTCCAGTAATTAAGTCACTTCCTCTAATCGCAAGTTAATGTACGGCTTCCTGGGGACACTCTTTAACGATGTCCTGTCTTTATGTCTTTCAAGTCTTTACGTTAAGAATCATACAGAGGATGGAAGACAGTGTGTTTGTGTAGGGAGAGAATGAAGGACCATGTTGAGGATTAATTAAGACACTTCCTATTGCCACAGGAAGCTGAACCTCAACGAAGGGCATCCCTATAAGATAACAATTGGTTGTGTGCAAGGATAGTTATGTGTCTATTAATTCATTGGTCCAGCTTGCATGCTTTTATAACATGTATTTTTGACTTGTTTACCTTCATCAGTTAATCAACCTCTCATTGTGTTCCTGTCATTGAACCATCGTAGCATGATCACTCTGAGCTCTCGGCCTCCATTGATCCCTCAGGCAAAAAAAACACCCTATGTTCCCCCACCCTCTCCAGACCAGACTGATTTGCAATATGCAGAGAGAGCAGGAAGTTGCAATAGGCCCGTGTAACCCAAGGTTTGATACCAGCGGAAGCAGAAACCCTCTTAAACCTAACCCTAACTCTAGCTTCATATCAACTCCCAGTTCAACCCTAACCCTGGCTTCATCTCCACTTCTTGGATCAACCTTAACCCTAGCCATAACCCTGACACTAACTAGCTCTGATTCTACACACCTTAGCAGACATCACAACTGCTGCCACCAGACTCTTATTATACTGCTATATTTATACACTTGCCCCCCATTCCCCAATACACATGTAAATATTGGACTATAAATTGTGCTTTCCTGTATTATACTTACGCTAAAACGTTTGTTCTATTTTACTGCCATTTACTTTATGTTAATTTACTTTATTTTTTACTGTTTCTCATTGTTGTTGAACTTCCTCCCTGCCTGCTTGCCTGTTTTGCATGTTATTTTGGCATTAATACGTGTCACATATCAGTTTGCAAACAATGTAAAATAAAGTTAACAAAGCCGCATACAAACGTGGTCTCTTTCTTGCATTCTTGAGTAAGGCAGCTACAAAATAGATAAAAGGAATTGGTGCTCATCGGTAATTAGATATAAACATTACACAAGTTGGAAATCACAAATTCAACAATGAGTGCTAAGGCACCACTGCAGCCCTGGGTTCGACACCAGGCTGTGTCACAGCCGGCTATGACCGGGAGACACATGAGGTGCGCACAATTATCCCAGTGTCGTCTGGTCTGGGTGTCCTTATCTCATCCTGCTCTCGCGACTCCTTATGGAGGACGCGCGCCTGCATGCTGAGCCAGGTCGTCAGTTCGACAGTGTTTCCTCCGCCACATTTGTGCAGCTGGCTTTCGGGTTAAGCAAGCAGTGTGTCAAGAAGCTGTGCGGCATTGGCTCTCGACCGGCCTGATTACCAACAATGACGAGACAGTCTACAGGGATGACGTGAGGGCCCTAGCGGAGTGGTCAACATCAACAAAACGAAGGAGAGGATGATGGACATCATGATACAGCAGAGGGAGCACCCCCCTATCCACACCGACTGGATCACAGAGGAGAAGGTGGAAAGCTTCAAGTTCCTTGGTGTACACATCACTGACAATCTTAAATGGTCCACCCACACAGACAGAGTTGTGAAGAAGGCACAACAGTGCCTCTTTAACCCCCGGAGGCTGAAGACATTTTGTTTGAGAGCATCCTGTCGGGCTGTATCACCGCCTGGTACGGCAACTGCACCGCCCGCAACTGCAAGGCTCTCCAGAGGTTGGTGTTGTCTGCCCAACACATCACCAGAGGCACACGACCTGCCCTCCAGGACACCTACAACACCCGAAGTTACAGGAAGGCCAAAAAGATCAACAAGGACCACAACCACCAGAGCCATTACTGTTCACCCAGCTATCATCCAGAAGGCGAGGTCAGTACAGATGTATCAAAGCTGGGACAGAGAGACAGCTGAAAAACAGCTTCTATCTCAAGGCCATCAGACTGTTAACCTGTTGCGACGAGCAATCCCGTATCCGGCATCCTATTTATAGCCTCAAGCTCATTACCATAACGCAACGTTAACTATTCATGAAAATCGCAAATTAAATTAAATACATATATTTGCTCTCAAGCTTAGCCTTTTGTTAACAACACTGTCATCTCAGATTTTCAAAATATGCTTTTGAACCATAGCTAAACAAGCATTTGTGTAAGAGTATTGATAGCCTAGCATAGCATTTAACCTTAGCATTCAGCATGCAACATTTTCACAAAAACAAGAAAAGCATTCAAATAAAATCATTTACCTTTGAAGAACTTCAGATGTTTTCAATGAGGAGACTCTCAGTTAGATAGCAAATGTTCCGTTTTTACAAAAATATTATTTGTGTAGGACAAATCGCTCCGTTTTGTTCATCACGTTTGGGTAAGAAAAACCCCGAAAATTAAGTCATTACAACGCGAACGTTTTTCCAAATTAACTCTATAATATCGACAGAAACATGGCAAACGTTGTTTAGAATCAATCCTCAAGGTGTTTTTCACATATCTATCGACGATAAATAATTCGTGGCAGTTTGGTTTCTCTTCTGAAGAAAATGGAACGCACATGGACCTGGAGATTACGCAATAATTTTGACGGGGGACACCGGGCGGACACCTGGTAAATGTAGTCTCTTATGGTCAATCTTCCAATGATATGCCTACAAATACGTCACAATGCTGCAGACACCTTGGGGAAACGAAAGAAAGTGCAGGTTCATTCCTGGCGCATTCACAGCCATATAAGGAGACATTGGAACATAGGGCATTCAAACTCTGGACCATTTCCTGTATGAAATGTCATCTTGGTTTCGCCTGTAGCATTAGTTCTGGGGCACTCACAGATAATATGCAGTTTTGGAAACGTCAGAGTTCTTTCTTTCCAAAGCTGTCAATTACATGCATAGTCGAGCATCTTTTCGTGACAAAATATCTTGTTTAAAACGGGAACGTTTTTTATCCAAAAATTAAAAGAGCGCCCCCTATCTCGAAGAAGTTAAATAGCCATCACTAGCCAGGTACTGCCCAGTAACTCAACAATGCTGTCCTATATACATAGACATGGAATTGCTGGCCACTTTAATAATGGAACAGTAGCCACTTGCATTTTTTAAATTTGAACCTTTATTTAACTAGGCAAGTCAGTTTTAAGAACACATTCTTATTTACAATGACAGCCTACCAGGGAACAGTGGGTTAACTGACTTGTTCAGGGGCAAAACAACATATTTTTTACCTTGTCAGCTCAGGGATTCAATCCAGCAACCTTTCAGTTACTGGCCCAACGTTCTAACCACTAGGCTATCGCCCCAGCAATTTACATACTACTTTACTCATCTCATACTGTGTGTATATACTGTATTCTACTGTAATTTAGTCAATGCCACTCCGACATTGCTGGTCTTAATATTTATATTTTTTCTAGATTCCATTATTTTACTTTTAGATTTGTGTGTAAGGTTGTGAATTGTTAGTTACTACTCCACTGTTGGAGCTAGGAAGTGAAGGATTTCACTACACCCGCAATAACATCTGCTAAATATATGCATGTAACCAATACAATTTGATTTGATATGTCTGTCTGTCTGTTTGGGTCTTTCACCAACTTTTTTGCTATGTGTCAATATCCTGTCTGTGGAGGTGGGAAGGTGGAGAGAAGAGAACGGTGGAGGAGGAGAGAGACTGGAGGGGGATGAGGGAGAGAGAGAGAGAGAGAGAGAGAGAGAGAGAGAGAGAGAGAGAGAGAGAGAGAGAGAGAGAGAGAGAGAGAGAGAGAGAGAGAGAGAGAGAGAGAGAGAGAGAGAGAGAGATTGGAGAGATCAGCTGAAGGATGGAGGGGGTTAGATATATGTGTATATATACCTAAAGTTGGAGTAGGTTTACATACTCCGTAGCCTAATATATTTAAACTCAGTTTTTCACAATTCCTAACATTTAATCCTAGTCAAAATTCCTAGTCTTAGGTCAGTTAGGATCACCACTCTATTTTAAGAATGTTAAATGTCAGAATAATAGTAGAGACAATTATTTATTTAAGCTTTTATGTCTTTCATCAAATTCCCAGTGGGTCAGAAGTTTACATACGCTCAATTAGTATTAGGTAGCATTGCCTTAAAATTGTTTAACTTGGGTCAAACATTTCAGGTAGACTTCCACAAGCTTCCCAAAACAAGTTGGGGGAATTTTGGCCCACTCCTCCTGTCAGAGCTGGTGTAACTGAGTCAGGTTTGTAGGCCTCCTTGCTCACACACGCTTTTTCAGTTCTACCCACAAATTTTCTATAGGATTGAGGTCAGAGCTTTGTGATGGCCACTCCAATACCTTGACTTTGTTGTCATTAAGCCATTTTTCCACAACTTTCGATGTATGCTTGGGGTCATTGTTCATTTGGAAGACCCTCCTTCCGTGGCCTCCAATTGCTCTTAAATACAAGTAAAACTAAATGCATGCTCTTCAACCGATCGCTGCCTGCACCTGCCCGCCTGTACAACATCACTACTCTGGATGGCTCTGACTTAGAATACGTGGACAACTACAAATACCTAGGTGTCTGGTTAGACTGTAAACTCTCCTTCCAGACCCACATCAAACATCTCCAATCCAAAGTTAAATCTAGAATTGGCTTCCTATTTCGCAACAAAGCATCCTTCACTCATGCTGCCAAACATACCCTTGTAAAACTGACCATCCTACCAATCCTCGACTTTGGCGATGTCATTTACAAAATAGCCTCCAATACCCTACTCAACAAATTGGATGCAGTCTATCACAGTGCAATCCGTTTTGTCACCAAAGCCCCATATACTACCCACCTTTGCGACCTGTACGCTCTCGTTGGCTGGCCCTCGCTTCATACTCGTCGTCAAACCAACTGGCTCCATGTCATCTACAAGACCCTGCTAGGTAAAGTACCCCCTTATCTCAGCTCGCTGGTCACGATAGCATCACCCATCTGTAGCACGCGCTCCAGCAGGTATATTTCTCTGGTCACCCCCAAAACCAATTCTTTCTTTGGCCACCTCTCCTTCCAGTTCTCTGCTGCCAATGACTGGAACAAACTACAAAAATCTCTGAAACTGGAAACACTTATCTCCCTCACTAGCTTTAACTGTCAGAGCAGCTCACGGATTACTGCACCTGTACATAGCCCACCTATAATTTAGCCCAAGCAACTACCTCTTTCCCTACTGTATTTATTTTATTTATTTATTTTGCTCCTTAGCACCCCATTACTTTTATTTCTACTTTGCACATTCTTCCACTGCAAATCTACCATTCCAGTGTTTTACTTGCTATATTGTATTTACTTTGCCACCATGGCCTATTTTCTTGTGTTTTCTTTTTCTTTGCCTTTACCTCCCTTATCTCACCTCATTTGCTCACATCGTATATATAGACTTATTAATACTGTATTATTGACTGTATGTTTGTAATACTCCATGTGTAACTCTGTGTCGTTGTATGTGTCGAACTGCTTTGCTTTATCTTGGCCAGTTCGCAATTGTAAATGAGAACTTGTTCTCAACTTGCCTACCTGGTTAAATAAAGGTGAAATAAAAAAATACAATTTGCGGCCAAGCTTGAACTACTTACTGATATCTTGACATGTTTCTTAAATATATACACCTTATTTTACATCC
This sequence comes from Oncorhynchus gorbuscha, assembly GCF_021184085.1. Classification (NCBI taxonomy): domain Eukaryota; kingdom Metazoa; phylum Chordata; class Actinopteri; order Salmoniformes; family Salmonidae; genus Oncorhynchus; species Oncorhynchus gorbuscha. The sequence goes on from NC_060188.1 coordinate 67,127,084, forward strand.
TCATGATGCCATTTATTTTGTGATGTGCACCAGTCCCTCCTGCAGCAAAGCACCCCCACAACATGATGCTGCCACCCCCGTGCTTCACGGTTGGGATGGTGTTCTTCGGCTTGCAAGCCTCACCCTTTTTCCTCCAAACATAACGATGGTCATTATGGCCAAACAGTTTCATCAGACTAGAGGACATGTCTCCAAAAAGTGTGATCTTTGTTGCAAACTGTAGTCTGGATTTTTTTATGACAGTTTTGGAGCAGTGGCTTCTTCCTTGCTGAGCGGCCTTTCAGATTATGTCGATATAGAACTAGTTTAACTGTGGATATAAATAGTTTTGTACCTGTTTCCGTCAGAATCTTCACAAGGTCCTTTGCTGTTTTTCTGGGATTGATTTGCACTTTTCGACACCAAAGTACATTCATCTCTAGGAGTCAGAACGCGTCTCCTTCCTAAGCAGTATGACGGCTGCGTGGTCCCATAGTGTTTATACTTGCCTTCTATTGTTTGTACAGATGAACGTGGTGCCTTCAGGCATTTGGAAATTGCTCCCAAGGATGAACCAGACTTGTGGAGGTCTACAACTTTTTGACTGATTTCTTTTGATTTCACCATGTCAAGCGAAGAGGCACTGAGTTTGAAGGTAGGCCTTGAAATACATCCACAGGTATACCTCCAATTGACTCAAATTATGTCAATTAGCCTATCAGAAGCTTCTAAGGCCATGACATACTTTTCCGGATTATTCCAAGCTGTTTAAAGGCACAGTCAACTTAGTGTATGTAAACTTCTGACCCACTGGAATTGTGATACTCTGAATTATAAGTGAAATAATCTCTCTGTAAACAATTGTTGGAAAAATTACTTGTGTCATGCACAAAGTAGATGTCCTAACCGACAAAACTATAGTTTGTTAACAAGAAATGTGTGGAGTGGTTGAAAAACAAGTTTTAATGACTCCAACCTAAGTGTATGTAAACTTCCGACTTCAACTGTAGATAGAGATAGAGAGAGGGAGAGAAGGAGAGAGAGAGAGGGAGGGAGGGAGTGAAGGAGAGAGAGAGAGGGAGGGAGGGAGTGAAGGAGAGAGAGAGAGGGAGTGAAGGGAGTGAAGGAGAGAGAGAGAGGGAGAGAAGGAGAGAGAGAGAGGGAGGGAGGAAGTGAAGGATGGTGTCATATTTGTAATTACTTTCTCTGTGTCCATATTGTGATGCTGATCTTCCCCCACTGCGTGCAATGTATTCACTTAGGCATCAATCCTGTGACACTCATCTTTCCCATTGGCTCCAATGTATTGAGAAAAACATCAGCTTCTGTGACATTTGACCTTTTTGCAAAAACCTGCCAGGATAACGTTTTCAGGCTGATAATGGGCTGTTAATGCATGTATTTGTGGTGGGTAGTGGCTTTGATTAGGCAAGGATATAATTTAGTCACAGTCTTCATGCTCCTCTAAAAATAGGATCCTAGAGCGGACCACACAAGAACTCTATTACTATAGGTAAGGACTCAGTTGATTGTCTTAACAAGCGGCTGCTTGTTAAAAAAAGGCAAAGGTTATGAGTACAGAACAGTATGAGGAGTAAATGTACATCGAATGCAGTTTGTTGTAGTTTGACCCAATTAGAACGTGTTGAGTGTAAGTTTATGCGGCGGGAGTCGTGCAGGGTTAACTCAGAGGAGGGGAGAGGTGAGTCTATGTACTATGTGTCTCCATGTTGTTCTTTGAACTTCTTTGTTCAGAAAGAGAAGTGTATTGAATACATTTATAGTCGTATTAGATTTACTTTATTAGATTTGCTTAAACTCTAAATGGCTCTCAGAGGGCCTGTGTGTGTGTGTGTGTGTGTGTGTGTGTGTGTGTGTGTGTGTGTGTGTGTGTGTGTGTGTGTGTGTGTGTGTGTGTGTGTGTGTGTGTGTGTGTGTGTGTGTGTGTGTGTGTGTGTGTGTGTGTGTGTGTGTGTGTGTGTGTGTGTGTGTGTGTGTGTGTGTGTGTGTGTTAATGTAAAAATCTGTGTAAATGTAGAATATTTGTGCTTGCAGTATGTTCTGTTTGTGTTTTTACTGTATATCACCTAGTATCACTCAGCCTGAGTTCTGTTGGGTATGTGGGAGAGGTAGAGAGTGTGTACACTGTGTGCTCGTGGGTGTGTCCATTTGTGCGTGCCTGCGTGTTACACACACACGCACACATACACGTCCTGGGTTGGCTGCTCTTACGGAGACAGCCGCTAATGGGATAATTTAATTCCAGCAGGCAGGGCACTCCGGCTTGTTGGAAACAATTAGCGGGGAATGGAGTGGTGAATATTTAATGAATAGAAAGGTAGACAGAGAAAACCGAGGATGAGAGAAAAAAGCCTTTTCCACTTAGCAGAGCTAGCAGAGGGCAATGAGGGACCAACCTCGTCGCCCTGCGCTGCTGTCTTCCCCTGTCTCACTCACTCTGCCTTTCTCTCTTCCACTGTGTCTCTTTTTTCTCTCTAGTCCATTACCAAAACTATCCTTCTCCTCTGTCTTTCAGAACAAGCAATGTACTACATGTGTGTGTATGTACTGTGTACACGTGGGTGTCTTTATGGTGTCTACATACTTGTGTGTGCTATGCACATACAGTGTGTTTTTGTCTTACGGTACATCCCTAACCCACTCAGACTCACTCAGAGATGATAGAGAGACTATATAATAGATAGACTATACAGTGTTTTTGATTGACAGGTGCTGCTGGTCAGTTGGAGTCCTCCCTGCAGAGGCTCAGTATAGTATGCCCTGAGGTGACTGACTCTAATACACTACACTACAGTTACTAGCTACTACATGTCAGTCAAACTATTCTTCCCAGAGGGAAAATATAAAGACTATTTGTTGGTTAGTTAATGTTAATTGATTTATTGATCCTCATCAGCCAATCAAATAGTTGAATTATTAGTCAAATAGTGCCTTCGGAAAGTATTCAGATCCTTTGACTTTTTCCACATTTTGTTACGTTATTCTAAAATAGATTAAGTGAAACCTTTTCCTCAGCAATCTACAAACAATACCCCATAATGACAAAGCAAAAAAAGGGTTTTAGAAATTTTAGCAAATGTATTACAAATAAACAAACAGAAATATCTCATTTACGTAAGTATTTGCTATGAGACTCGGAATTGAGCTCAGGGGCATCCTGTTTCCAATGATCATCCTTGAGATGTTTCTACAACTTGATTGGAGTCCACCTGTGGTAAATTCACTTGATTGGAAACGATTTGTAAAGGCACACACCTGTCTATGTAAGGTCCCACAGTTGACAGTCCATGTCAGAGCAAAAATCAAGTTATTTGGTTGAAGGAATTGTCCGTAGATCCCCGAGACAGGATTGTGTCGAGGCACAGATCTGGGGAAGAGTAACAAAACATTTCTGCAGCATTGAATGTCCCCAAGAACACAGTGGCCTCCATCATTCTTAAATGAAAGAAGTTAGGAACCACCAAGACTCTTCCTAGAGCTGGCGGCTAAACTGAGCAATCGGGGGAGAAGGCGCTCTGGATAAGAGCGTCTGCTAAATGACTTAAATGTAATGTAAATGTAAATGTCACTCTGACAGAGCTCTACAGTTCCTCTATGGAGATGGGAGAACCTTCCAGAAGGACAACCATCTCTGCAGTACTCCACAAATTAGGCCTTTATGGTAGAGTGACCAGACTGAAGCCACTCCTTAGTAAAAAACACATAATTGCCCAGTTTGCTAAAAGGCACCTAAAGACTCTCAGACCATGAGAAGCAAGATTCTCTGGTCTGATGAAATCAAGGATGAACTCTTCGACCTGAATGCCAAGCGTCACCTATGGACGAAACTTGACCATCCCTACGGTGAAGCCTGGTGGTGACAGCATCATGCTGTGGGGCTGCTTTTTTGTTGTTGCAGGGACTGGGAGACTAATCAGGATCGAGGCAAAAATGAACGGAGAAAAGTACCTAGAGATCCTTGATGAAAACCTGCTCCAGAGCGCTCAAGACCTCAGACTGGGGCGAAATTTCACTTTCCAACACGACAATGACCCTAAGCATACAGCCAAGACAATGCAGGAGTGGCTTCGGGACAAGTCACTTAAAAAAAAGTATCTGAATGTCTTTGAGTGGCCCAGCCAGAGCCCGGACTTGAACCCGATCGAACATCTCTGGAGAAACTTGAAAATAAATCTCCCCATCCAACCTGACAGAACTTGAGAGGGTCTGCAGAGAAGAATGGGAGAAACTCCCCAAGTACATGTGTGCCAAGTGTTTAGCAACATACCCAAGAAGACTCGAGGCTGTAATCATGGCCAAAGGTCCTTCAACAAAGTACTGAGTAAATAGTCTGAATACCTATGTAAATGTGAAATTACCTGTTGTTTTAAAATATATATACATTTGCAAAGATTTCCAAAAATCAGTTTTTGCATTGTCATTGTGGGGTATTGCGTTTAGATTGATGAGGGGGAAAAACAATTTAATAAATTTTAGAATAAGGCTGTAACCTAACAAAATGTAGAAAAAGTTAAGGGGTCTGAACACTTTCCGAAGGCACTGTATATACTGTACATAACCCCTCCAAAATATATATTATGTTGTTGTAATGGATCTGATTGGGGAAACGCAACACTAATTATGTTGTCATTGCAATCATGGGAGAGTTGGTCATAACGTAGAGGAGGATATTGATTGGCTGTTTGACAGCTTTAGTGTTCGGCCCATAATCCTGTCCTGCTGCGGTCAGGACTAGTCAGGGAAGTGCCCAGCATGGGTTAACACATGAGTGTCACTGTGGAGCCGTTTCTTTGTGGGCAGTTTTATGCTTGGTTGGCCATACACGGCAAGCAACAATATCCTCAGTGTAGCACCTTGGCTGAATTTGGTATTTGAGGTCAATGTTGTCTGAGGCAGGTAGGAAGTGTAATGTCTGCAACATCTTTTAACCCATAACACAGGGTTAGTAATTTAGTGCTCTAAAAACCCTCTACAATATTCTCCTGTGTAACGCCCTCAAATGAAGTGCATGGATATAATGTACCGTATTGATATTTGACAGACAGTCCTTCAATAAAGACAATAACAACAAAAAGCACTGCAAGTGACCCAGCGTGTCTACTCGTTTTAGAGACTCTATATTACCTGATCCATACATCATCAGACCATCTCACTCACAGCCAGGTGCATTAATGTGTTTTGTAGATATCAGCAGTTCAGAGACCATTAAGAAGAGAGGAGCATTGATAGAAACATATAGCCTGTTGAATCAGCTACATACAGTAACTGGTGACACGCTGCTCCTCTAACGGAGAGGTTTTTATCTCCAGCCTTCAGAAACACGTTAGTCTCATAACAGGCTATTAGACAGATAGCGGAAGTCTCTAAAGAAAACTAAACATGCAATATTGTATTGACTGAATTAATCCAAAACATTGAAATTAGTCGTTAGTGTAGCGGTAATCTCATGTTATTGTGATTGATTTTATAAGACCAAATACCTTTAATCAAAAAAGTGTCTTAATTGTTATTATGCTCAGTGTGCAGTGTAAATTTTTATTTGATACACAAACACACATGCAAACACACACACAGCGTAGTGAGGATGAGAGGGAGGCTGTAGGCTGTATGTTTACAGACAGACAGGGTAGAAGGATTAATAAGTGATGCCACTGATATATAATGGATGCTCCTTGTTCCTTACACATTCTCACAATCAAGAGGCCATTCCACAGGCCAAGAGGCCTGCATGCAGCCTCGGTCCTGGGTGGATTCATTCCTGCTGTGTGTGTGTGTGTGTGTGTGTGTGTGTGTGTGTGTGTGTGTGTGTGTGTGTGTGTGTGTGTGTGTGTGTGTGTGTGTGTGTGTGTGTGTGTGTGTGTGTGTGTGTGTGTGTGTGTGTGTGTGTGTGTGTGTGTGTGTGTGTGTGTGTGTGTGTGTGTGTGTGTGTGTGTGTGTGTGTAACTCTTGTAGGTGATAAAAATATAATTGTAGCATTATATGAAATTAAAAAGAACACATTCACAGAAGATACAGTAGAGGCATAACCAGCATTGGTGCAATACGTTTAGTCTGCCAGCATGTCATTTACCCCAGCAATACCAGGCGGCAGATTGCCAGTGACTTTTAAATTCACAGACACACAGAGAGAAAGAGAAAGAGAGATCGTGACTGAAAGAGGGATTACGTGAAAGCGAGAAGGGGAGAGGGGGGGGTAAAAACTGCCCTGAGGGATGAAACGAGGGAGAGAAGATGGGAGGATGATGATGACTATCTCTAGATTTATAGGCATGCTCATATAACTCCCCCTCCCCTCCCCTCCATTCCCCTCCACTCCTCTCCAATACCCCCCACCCCTCCAGGCATGACATATGATGGGCGGTGTGGTAGAGGTATCCCCCCAGGCCCATGGTGGTGTGGAGCTGCTGTGTCAGCTGGGATGCCTGGCAGTGTGCTATGCGTAGCCGTGCTGTGGCCCAGCTCAGGACTCTCTGAGCTGGGCAGAGAGGCTGAGAGGGTTGGGCCCTGCCCTACTAATTACAAGCTTAGCCTATATTCATTACAGCTTACTCCCACTGATGGGACACAATGGCCCTAGGGTCAGCTGGGACTCTATGTGGTACTCTGTGTGTGTGCTGTTGTGCTTTTAGCTTGATGAACATTGTGACTGTTTGTCTGTCTGCATAGTCAGAGGTTTCTCTTTATCTTTGCCCCTTTCACTCACTCCTTGATCTTTTTCTTCTCACTCCCTCTCTCTCTCCCTCTCTCTCTCTCTCTCTCTCTCTCTCTCTCTCTCTCTCTCTCTCTCTCTCTTTCTCTATCAATTTCAAATCAATTCAATGTAAGGGATTTATTGGCATGGGAAACATATTGCCAAAGCAAGTGAAATAGATCATTAACAAGAGTGAAATAAACAATTAAAAAATGAATGATGAACATTACACTCACCAAAGTTTCAAAATAATAAAGACATGTCATATTATGTGCAAATAGTTATTGAAGTACCAAAGGGAAAATAAATAGACATAAAAATTAGTTGTATTTTCAATGGTGTTTTTTCTACTACACAACTACACCGGCTCTGACTCATCGGATGTGGCAGGGCTTGCAAACTATTACAGACTACAAAAGGAACCCCAGCCTCGAGCTGCCCAGTGACTATGGTGGCCTTTCTCAATCGCAAGGCTATGATCACTGACTCTGTATATAGTCAAAGCTTTCCTTAAGTTTGGATCAGTCACAGTGGTCAGGCCACTGTGTACTTTCTGTTTAGGGCCAAAAAGCATTCTAGTTTGCTCTGTTTTTTGTTCATTCTCTCTCTGTCTCACTCTTTATCTCTCTCTCTGTCTCACTCTCTCTCTCGGTATCTCTCTTTATCTCTCTCTCTGTCTCACACTCTCTCTCGGTCTCTCTCTTTATCTCTCTCTCTGTCTCACACTCTCTCTCGGTCTCTCTCTTTATCTCTCTCTCTGTCTCACACTCTCTCTCGGTCTCTCTCTTTATCTCTCTCTCTGTGCCTCCCTGCCTTATCTAAACTCAAAGGCCTGGAAGTGTATAGTGTTACAGTGAATCTAAGCAACAGTATAGAGGTTAGCTGGAGAACAAGGAATGTATATGAATCTCCGTGGTAACCCCTGACCCTGGGGCCCCTTTCCCACAATGCCTGATTGAAGCAGAACAATAGAACCTGCAGGTCAGCCAAGTGTTCGACAAGTGATCAGTGGCAAGAGATTTGTCATTGGGCCATATGGAAGTGTCTGTACGCCTTAGAGTCAGCCTCACTGCACACACACTAAGGCACATGGTGGCAAATTCTACCCATTGCGATGACTAATAATCTCTATACTGTTGCTTAGATTCATTGTAACACATATTTGAACACTGCCACCAGATAATGAGTGAAATTATATTCTGCTGTACTCTTATTATTCTCTCTTTCGATCCCTCCCTCCTCTCATTTATGTCATTTCACTCCATTGATCTTTCCCTTTTTATCTCTTTCACTTTCAATCTCTCTCTTTCTTTCCAATGTTACTTCAGTTTCAGACCCCAACAGGTTTTCTTGGCGTGGTATGGTGTGGTGTGATGTGATGTGGCATTTCCCAATGTGTCTTTGTGTTAAGGCCAGAGGAATCATGTCAGTCTAAACCGACGGTCTCTTCTCTTATCTATCTTGTATTGTGTGACACGTGTCTATACCTACTCTTCCCAGCATTCCTTTTGTGTGTTTGTGTGTGTCCTTTCTGGCGTGTGTGTATCACATGACCAGCCTTGAGTGTAGGTGGGGGATTTTTTTTAAAGGAAATATTTGGGCACACACCCATCCCGTCCTCTGTCTATTTGACTGTTGTGTTTCCAATGTGTTTTGAGTCGTTGTTTCGTTAGGGCGTTTAGTGGGTTCCCCCGAGAGTCAGATAATGCACCATAGATCTATAGCTCCCGGACACATCTGTCTCTGTCCTTCCTTCAACAGTATTAACTGTACTAATGACCTTACTGTCTCTGCATGTTGTCTGGACTGTCAGTCCATGTCTGTGGAACATCTCCACCAGACCAACTGACTTGTTCATGTTGTTATTAAGTCTACAATACCTATTCATGAAAATAGCATATTGTATGCACTATTACACTATATATTCAAAAGTATGTAGACACCCTTTCAAATTAGTGGACATGGCTATTTTGGCCACACCTGTTGCTGACTGGTGTGTAAAATTGAGACAGATCCATAGACAAATATTGGCAGTAGAATGGCCTTACTAAAGAGTTCAATGACTTTCAATGTGGAACCAACTGTCAAAGTGGCGTGGTAGGCCACACAAGCTCACAGAATGGGACCGCCAAGTCCTGAAGTGGTGTAAAGCTCGACGCCATTGGACTCTGGAGCAGTGGAAGCACGTTCTGTGGAGGGTTGAATCACGCTTTACCATCTGGTAGCCCGACATACAAATCTGGGTTTTGCAGATGCCAGGAGAATACTACAGTACCTGCCCGAATGCATAGTGCCAACTGTAAAGTTTGGTGGAGAAGGAATAATGGTCTGGGTGTCACGGATCCCTCCGGAACTTTCATTACGCACACCTGTCCCCTATTCCCACTGATTAGTACTTGTGTAAGTGTGCCCTTTGGTTTCCATTGGGCTGTTGATTATTGTTACAATGCGTGTTGGTGCGTGTGAGTACCTGTGCTGTGTGTTTTGGCTTTCGTACCATTGTGGATTGCGCAGATGATTACAGGTCTCGTCCCATGTGTTAATCATTGTGCATGTGTGTGATTTATTTGAGGTACTCCTCACTCTTTTGTTTTGGATTTCTACCCTGTGTTTTGTATAGTGTTTGGTTGGTCTTCGTCCCAATGCCTTTACACGGCACGCCGTCATTTGGGTACAATAAAAAAACTATTACGCATTCCTGCGTCTGTCTCCCGAATCATTAATACCAACATGACACTGGAGTTGTTTTTCATGATTCTGACTTAGTTCCAGTGAAGGGAAATCTTAACGCTACAGCATACAATGACATTCTAGACGATTCTGTACTTCCAACTTTGTGGCAACAGTTTGGGGAAAGCACTTTCCTGTTTCAGCACGACAATGGCCCCGTGCATAGAGCGAGGTCCATACAGAAATGGTTTGTTGAGATCGGTGTGGCAGAACTTGACTGGCCTGCACAAAGCCCTGACTTCAACCCCATCAAATACCTTTGGGATGAATTGGAAAGTCGACTGCAAGCCAGGCCTAATCGCCCAACATCAGCGCCTAGCCTCACTAATGCTCTTGTGGCTGAATGGAAGCAAGTCCCCACAGCAATGTTCCACCATCTAGTGGAAAGCATTCCCAGAAGAGTGAAGGCTGTTATAGCAGCAAGGGGGGGGGGCAACTCCATATTAATGCCCATGATTTTGGAATGAGATGTTCCACGAGCAGGTGTCCACATACCTTTGGAAATGTAGTGTATCTGCTGCTTCTATTTCATCTGCTGCTGCTACTATAAATAGATGTAGTATTTTTCTCCGTGAATTGTGTTGGGTTATCTCTAGCACTATAATAACATCTTCCATGGAGTATCGTGGTGAACCACATACACTTGCATCAGAGCAGTGATCCTGATTATAGTGATAATGGTAGCTGTACGCTGCTTGTCAATATCTCTGCTGCTGGTGTTGAAGTGAATGCCAATAACGGAGGACATGCTAAAGTGTTAGGTGCAGATTTCATGTCACCGCTATTGACTGACCTGGTAGGGAAATATCTCTAATGACTCATGCTAAAGCCACTGAAACACACCTGAGATGCAACCACACAAATCTATAGAGATATTAAAAAATATATTAGGTGTCGTCCTCATTTCCTTTCCATAATCTGCACAAATGAGTTGTAGCGTAAATAGCAAAGTCCTGGGATGAGTGTCAATACTCTAAAGTTGAGGTGTTATACACCTCCTTGTCCCTTTTCTTCATCTGCATTGATGTCAAAAAACTGGACAGATGAAAGCAAAGACCTGACATAGTATGCGTCCACTATATTGATGTTATCTATTCTGGCTTCTCAGATCAGTACAGGCAAAGTAAAGGAGAAGAAACAAGGGCAGGAAGCCACTTTAGAGTATTGAGATGCTCCCCAAGTCTTGAGACAAAATCCTTGAGAAATCCTTATTGTTCCCATTCCTAAATCCCAAGACGTTCCCAAAGTGTTACTAAGGTTTTCCCGGGAGGGGGAGAGCATGTTGGGAGTCTTGTCACCAGGCTGTTGGAGTCAGGGATCGGTCTGGAAACAGCTTTGTGTGATTCCCTCCCGATCAATATCCTGGCTGGGAGCTGACTGGGAAAGATGGATGGAGCTCCCCTCTTGTTAGCTTAGCGCTGTATTCTCTGCCAGTCCCTGTCACTACATTACCTGGAACACAGAGCAGACAGTCCCACGAGACACACACACACACACACACACACACACACACACACACACACACACACACACACACACACACACACACACACACACACACACACACACACACACACACACACACACACAAATTTGCACGCACCCACACACACCATCAATCAATTTGCACCACTTAGATGGTCGTATAGAGTTAATCACTGGGTTTTATTTGAATTTCACATTGATTAAAGAGATAAGGTCCAAAATTATTGGCACCCTTAAAACAGATGAGCAAAAAAGACTGTATAAAATTAATAATACAAATAACGAGCTATATTGTAAGCTCTACATTTTTAAAAATTATATTATTTTATACAAATACAATTGAACAAATAAAGGGATTTTGTTTAACAAGTAATACTTTTTCTCAAAAAGATAGGGGTCAAGATGATTGGCACTCCTGTTTTCAATGCCTTTCAATACCTCACCTTATGAGGCTAACAGCACTGAGCCTTTTTCTTAAATGTTTTATGAGATTAGAGAACACATTGGGAGAGGTCTTAAACCATTTCTTCATACATAATCTTTCCAGAACCTTGATATCCTTTGTCTGCGCTTATGGACTTCCCTCTACAATTCAAACCATACGTTTTCTATGTAGTTTAAGTACGTAGAATGAGATGGCCATTGCAAAATGTTGATTTTGTGGTCAATTAACCATTTCTTTGTGGATTTTGATGTGTGCTTGGGGTTATTGTCTCACTGAAAGATCCACTTCCGGCCAAGAAGCAACCAGGTTTTTGGATAAAATGTCCTGGTACTGGATAAAGTTCATGTCACCAGTGGAAGAAAAATAGCCCCATAACATCAAAAATCTATCACCATATTTTACACTAGGTATGGGGTTATTTTCTGCATATGGTTACTCTTTGACGCCAAACCCACCACTTATGTGCGTGGCAAAAGAGCTCTATTTTCATGTCATCTGACTATAGCACCGGTTCCAACGCAAGTGCTAATGTTGTTTAGCCTCTACAAGATCAGTGGGTCCCCCACGTGATGGTTGGGCTAACGTAGGCTAATGTGATTAGCATGAGGTTGTAAGTAACCAGAACATTTCCCAGGACATAGACATATCTGATATTGGCAGAAAGCTTAAATTCGTGTTATTCTAATTGCACTGTCCAATTTACTGTAGCTATTACAGTGAAAGAATGCCATGCTATTGTTTGAGGAGAGTGCACTGTTATGAACTTGAAAAGTTATTAATAAAGAAATTAGGCACATTTGAGCAGTCTTGATACAAAATGTTGAACAGAAATGCAATGGTTCATTGGATCAGTTTAAGACTTTTCACATACACTGCTGCCATCTAGTGGCCAAAATCTAAATTGCGCCTGGGCTGGAATAATACGTTATGGCCTTTCTCTTGCATTGCAAAGATGAGAAGAAAAAAATACAAAAAACACACGTTTTTTTCTTTGTATGATCTTTTACCAGATCTAATGTGTTATATTCTCCTACATTAATTTCACATTTCCACACACTTCAAAGTGTTTCCTTTCCAATGTTATCAATAATAGGCATATCCTTGCTTCAGGTCCTGAGCTACAGGCAGTTAGATTTGGGTATGTCATTTTAGCTGAAAATGGGGGGGATTTACATTGAATGACATTACAATACAGTTCTTTGACCATGCACACCAGTGGTAGGTTTGATACAATATAGCTCAGTATTTATATTAGTAATTTTATGCTGTCTTTTTTGCTCATCTTTATCACGGGTGCCAATCATTTTGGACCTGAATGTATATGAAAAACAAAAAGACACCATGCTTTTTTGAGTTGATATGTGACAGCAACAACTGAACCTTAAGAACTTGATTAAGCAAGTTTACATGTGTTATTATCTACATTCAAAGGACAAACTGTAACGGTTTTCTAGGTGTGAAGGAGAGTCGGACCAAAATGCAGCGTGTAGATTGCGATCCATGTTTAATGGAAAAACGTAAACACGAATAAACACAAACACTACAAAACAAAGAACGTAAATAACGAAACAAAAACCGAAACAGCCTATACTTGTGTCAACTAACACAGCGACAGGAACAAAAACACTAAGGACAATCACTCACGACAAACTCAAAGAATATGGCTGCCTAAATATGGTTCCCAAACAGAGACAACGATAAACACCTGCCTCTGATTGAGAATAATATACTCCAGACAGCCATAGACTTTGCTAGATACCCCACTAAGCTACAATCCCAATACCAACACCAAAACCCCAAGACAAACACACCACAATACAAAAGCCCCATGCCACACCCTGGCCTGACCCAATACATGAAGATAAATACAAAATACTTCGACCAGGGCGTGACAGAACCCCCCCCCCCCCCTAAGGTGCGGACTCCCGAACGCACCTCAAAACAATAGGGAGTGTCCGGGTGGGCATCTGTCCATGGTGGCGGCTCCGGCGCGGGACGTGGACCCCACTCAATCAATGTCTTAGTCCCCTCTCCTTGCGTCCCTGGATAGTCCACCCTCGCCGCCGACCATGGCCTAGTAGTCCTCACCCAGAACCCCACTGGACTGAGGAGCAGATCGGGACTGAGAAAGCTCGGGAGTGAGAGAAAGCTCGGGAGTGAGAGGAAGCTCGGGAGTGAGAGGAAGCTCGGGAGTGAGAGGAAGCTCGGGAGTGAGAGGAAGCTCGGGAGTGAGAGGAAGCTCAGGAGTGAGAGGAAGCTCAGGAGTGAGAGGAAGCTCAGGCAGGTAGATAGATCTACCAGATCCTGGCTGGCTGGTGGTTTCAGCAGATCCTGGCTGACTGGCAGATCCTGGCCGACTGGCAGTTCTGGCAGATCCCGGCTGACTGGCGGATCTGGAAGAGTCTGGTTGACTGGCGGATCTGGAAGAGTCTGGTTGACTGGCGGATCTGGAAGAGTCTGGTTGACTGGCGGATCTGGAAGAGTCTGGTTGACTGGCGGATCTGGAAGAGTCTGGTTGACTGGCGGATCTGGAAGAGTCTGGTTGACTGGCGGATCTGGAAGAGTCTGGTTGACTGGCAGATCTGGAAGAGTCTGGTTGACTGGCAGATCTGGAAGAGTCTGGTTGACTGGCAGATCTGGAAGATCTGGCTGCTCCATGCTGACTGGCGGCTCTGGCTGCTCCATGTAGGCTGACAGCTCTGGCGGCTTCTTACAGACTAGCAGCTCTGGCGGCTCCATGCAGGCTGGCAGCACCTTGCAGACTGGCAGCTCCTTGCAGACTGACAGCTCTGGCTGCTCTATGCAGACTGGCAGCTCTGGCTGCTCCATGCAGACAGAGAGGGAGCACAGGGAGTTTGCGCAGGTCTCCTACCTGGCATAGCCATACTCCCTGTGAGCCCCCCCCCAATACATTTTTGGGGCTGACTCTCAGGCTTCCATCCGCGTCGCCGTGCTTGCTTCACCAACTCCATTCTCCGATAACCTTCCGCGCACTGCTCCATCGAATCCCAGGCGGGCACCGGCACTCTCCCTGGGTCGACCGCCCACATGTCCATCTCCTCCCAAGAAGTATAGTCCAAACTGTCCTCCTCTTTGGGCTGCTCCTGTTTCCTCTTCTCCTGCTGCACCTTTGGGCGGCTACACTCCCCTTGTTTAGCCCAGGGTCCTCTACCGTCGAGGATTTCCTCCCATGTCCAGAAATCCTTATTGCGCATCTCCTCTTTGGGCTGCTCCTGCCTGTTGACACGCTGCTTAGTCCGTTTGTGGTGGGTGATTCTGTAACGGTTTTCTAGGTGTGAAGGAGAGTCGGACCAAAATGCAGCGTGTAGATTGCGATCCATGTTTAATGGAAAAACGTAAACACGAATAAACACAAACACTACAAAACAAAGAATGTAAATAACGAAATGAAAACCGAAACAGCCTATACTTGTGTCAACTAACACAGCGACAGGAACAAAAACACTAAGGACAATCACCCACGACAAACTCAAAGAATATGGCTGCCTAAATATGGTTCCCAAACAGAGACAACGATAAACACCTGCCTCTGATTGAGTACCACTCCAGACAGCCATAGACTTTGCTAGATACCCCACTAAGCTACAATCCCAATACCAATACCAAAACCCCAAGACAAACACACCACAATACAAAAACCCCATGCCACACCCTGGCCTGACCCAATACATGAAGATAAATACAAAATACTTCCACCAGGGCGTGACAGAAACAAGTATCACACTTAAATCACTCTGCACAAGTTTATGTAAATATATATTTGAATAGTTTGTTTAACCCTTGTGCTTTGCTGAAAAAATGGGTCAGATTGACTCGCACAGCTTAAACACATTCAAGACAGTCAAAGAATCAAGTAAAAACAGCCCAAACTTTATTTTGTCATGTCAGACCTTTAAAAAAGAAGAAATACAAGAACATTTGATTTCAAAAACTCTATATTTAAGAACCATTTGTTAAACATATTTCCTTTCTCACAAACAAGCATTTTCTGTTTGGAGCTCATTTTGGAGTGTCTGTGTCAGAGAGATGCTGCTCTCGCACTGAGAAGGAGAAGCTTGGGAAAGCTCATTTTCACCCAAACATAACTATAAAAGTGCAACCAGAACCAGTCTAAACAAAATATATCAAAGACACTTGTTTATTTTGGACCTGTGCCAATATCTATACAGGTGAAAGCCTCTGGGTCAAAATGAACCACAACATCATGTTTGTATACAGAATCTACATACATTGCACATCACGTCAGTGTGTCCACAATGTGAAGTTAGGTTCAAATTTAATTTCATGGAGAAAAAGTATTAACTAGTATTTTTGACAACTCAAAAGTGGAAATGGGTCAAATTGACCCGCAACATAATAGGAGGGTTAAGTACCTCTTAATGTGAAATGATCAGTTGTAGTATCTCTCCACTCTAGTGTTGAGTAAAATGAGAACGTTGATAAGATCAGATATGGCCCTCAACATTGTAACCACAGCCTGCTTTAAAGCTGTCACGGCTACTGCTTCCTGAACAGCCAAACCAGATCAGCAGAATCTAACCTACATGCATGCCTTGTTCCACATTTTGTTACGTTACACCCTTATTCTAAAATGGATTAAATAAAACAATTTCCTCAGCAATCTACACACAATACCCCATAATGACAAAGCAAAAAAAGCCATTTAGATTTTTTTGCAAATTTATTACAAATAAGAAACAGAAAATCCTTATTTACATATGTATTCAGACCATTTGCTATAAAACTTGAAATTGAGCTCAAGATAATCCTGTTTCCATTGAAGGGCCTTGGTCAGGGAGGTGACCAAGAAACTTATGGTCACTCTGCCAGAGCTCCAGAGTTCCTCTGTGGAGATGGGAGAACCTTCCAGAAGGACAACCATCTCTGCAGCACTGCACCAATCAGGCCTTTATGGTACAGTGGCCAGAAGGAAGCCACTCCTCACTAAAAGGCACATGATAGCCCACTTGGAGTTTGTCAAAAGACCACAAAAGACTCTCAAACCATGAGAAACTGATGAAACCAAGATTGAATTCTTTGGCCTGAAAGCCAAGTGTCACGTCTGGAGGAAACCTGGCACCATCCCTATGGTGAAGCATGGTGGTGGCGGCATCATGCTAGGGGATGTTATTCAGCGGCAGGGACTGGAAGACGAGTCAGGTTTGAGGGAAAGATGAACTGAGCAAAGTACAAAAAGATCCTTGATGAAAACCTGCTCCAGATCTCTCAGGACCTCAGACTGGGGCGAAGGTTCACCTTCCAACAGGACAACAACCCCATGCATACAGCCAAGACAACGCAGGAGTGGCTTCGGAACAAGTCTCTGAATGTCCTTGTGGGGCAGAGCCAGAGCCTGGACTTGAACCTGATCAAACATCTCTGGAGAGACCTGGATATAGCTATGCAGCGAAGCTCCCCATCCAACCTGACAGAGCTTGAGAGGATCTGCAGAGAAGAATGGGAGAAACTCCCCAAATACAGGTGTGCCAAGCTTGTAGTGTCATACCCAAGACGACTCGAGGCTGTAATCGCTGCCAAAGGTGCTTCAACAAAGTACTGAGTAAAGGCTCTGAATACTGATGTAAATGTGATATTTCTGGGTTTTAATACATTTGCAAAATAATTGTTGCTTGGCCAATATGGGGTATTGTGTGTAGATTGATGAGGGGGGCAAATAATGTAATCTATTTAGAATAAGGCTGTAATGTAACAAAATGTGGAAAAAGTCAAGGGGTATGAATACTTTCCAAATGCACTGTACCCTACAGACGCTGATAAAAGACCCTTGTTGGCATTCTTTGAAAAGGGTATGAAGGGGGAGGAGAGGGTACTAGTATATTATTTTACCACAGTCCTTACTGTGACAAATAGCACAATCTGTTGCCATTGTGTACTGCTCCCCCCCTCGCCACTAGGCCAACAGCAGGTGTGTGATGGCAGGACTGAAAGGGGAGTTCGAGCCCTGGAGCAGAGAGCGTAGAGCGGAAGACTCTGGATCTCTGGATGAGCAGCAGAGGACATACACACACCCAGAGACACACACACACACACACAGGGACACACACTCAGGGTGAGATGGTGGTTCCAGTAAGACAGCCGTTGACTAACAGATTGCCTGCATCAGATTGAGAGAAAGAGGTAACTTACTTTATTCTGTGGAATACGGTTAGCTACCGTTTGATACTATACAATACATTATGGAAATATGCTGGCAAAGTAGTTGTTTTTGATATCCTTGATGGTTTACTTCTGAGTGTTTTGCCTTTGGGTTGATATCAGGGCATGTTCTTTTGTCAAATCATTGTGTGTGTGTGTGCCTGTGTGTGTGCCTGTGTGCCTGTGTGCGTGTATGCGTGTGTGCGTGTACGAGTGTGTGTGTTTGTGTAATGAGGGTTGGAGAGGGGTGGAGTGTTGAGTGTGTAAACCAGTAGGTGGGTTATTACACAATCTAACCCCTCCAGGGGGAACAGCAGTCAATAAACCATCTGCCATCATCAGCATTCTCCTCTCTCAGCTCCAGCCCAGTTAGTTCTACAGCACATAGCCCTGATATGACCCTGCTCTCTGCTTTCTTTAGAAGGCCAACAATTCTAGACCCTTGATCAGAGCCATCTATCTATCAACAAAGGCATGTTCACCCCTCCCTGGTTCAGGCTTAAGGTTTCTTTAAACAGTTTAAACTGTTAAGCCTGTGCCTGAGTTTAAAGTGGAGAGTCTCCGGTTGCAGACATCATATATTGGCGGACTAACTTGTGTTACGCTCACTGGCACAGAAGTCATGGTCTCACCAAGATGTCTTTCTATTACTACTGGAAAACATTTACAATTCACCCACATTCTAACCCTAGACACAACCCTAACCTTAACCCTAACCTTAACCCGAGCATCATGTCCACACCACAGGTCAACACCAACCTGAGACATAACCCTAACCTTAACCCTAACCTTAACCCTAACCTTAACCCTAGCATCATGTCCACACCACAGGTCAACACCAACCCCAGACATAACCCTAACCTTAACCCTAACCTTAACCCTAACCTTAACCCTAGCATAATGTCCACACCACAGGTCAACACCAACCCTAGACATAACCCTAACCTTAACCCTAACCTTAACCCTAACCTTAACCCGAGCATCATGTCCACACCACAGGTCAACACCAACCCTAGACATAACCCTAACCTTAACCCTAAACTTAACCCTAACCTTAACCCGAGCATCATGTCCACACCACAGGTCAACACCAACCCTAGACATAACCCTAGCCTTAACCCTAACATCATGTCCACACCACAGGTCAACACCAACCCCAGACATAACCCTAACCTTAACCCTAACCTTAACCCTAGCCTCATGTCCACACCACAGGTCAACACCAACCCCAGACATAACCCTAACCTTAACCCTAACCTTAACCCTAGCATCATGTCCACACCACAGGTCAACACCAACCCCAGACATAACCCTAACCTTAACCCTAACCTTAACCCTAGCCTCATGTCCACACCACAGGTCAACACCAACACCAACCCTAGCCTTAACCCTGACTTCATGTCCACACCACAAGTCAACACCAACCCTAGACATAACCCTAACCTTAACCCTAGCATCATGTCCACACCACAGGTCAACACCAACCCTAGCCTTAGCCCTAACTTCATGTCCACACCACAGGTCAACACCAACCCTAGACATAACCCTAACCTTAACCCTAGCATCATGTCCACACCACAGGTCAACACCAACCCTAACCTTAACCCTAACCTTAACCCTACCTTCATGTCCACACCACAGGTCAACACCAACCCTAGACATAACCCTAACCTTAACCCTAGCATCATGTCCACACCACAGGTCAACACCAACCCTAGACATAACCCTGACCTTAAGCCTAGCATCATGTCCAGACCACAGGTCAACACCAACCCCAGACATAACCCTAACCTTAACCCTAACCTTAACCCTAGCATCATGTCCACACCACAGGTCAACACCAACCCTAGACATAACCCTAACCTTAACCCTAGCATCATGTCCACACCACAGGTCAACACCAACCCCAGACATAACCCTAAACTTAACCCTAACCTTAACCCTAACCTTAACCCTAGCATCATGTCCACACCACAGGTCAACACCAACCCTAGACATAACCCTAACCTTAACCCTAGCATCATGTCCACACCACAGGTCAACACTAACCCCAGACATAACCCTAACCTTAACCCTAACCTTAACCCTAACCTTAACCCTAACCTTAACCCTAGCATAATGTCCACACCACAGGTCAACACCAACCCTAGACATAACCCTAACCTTAACCCTAACCTTAACCCGAGCATCATGTCCACACCACAGGTCAACACCAACCTGAGACATAACCCTAACCTTAACCCTAACCCTAACCTTAACCCTAGCATCATGTCCACACCACAGGTCAACACCAACCCCAGACATAACCCTAACCTTAACCCTAACCTTAACCCTAACCTTAACCCGAGCATCATGTCCACACCACAGGTCAACACCAACCCTAGACATAACCCTAACCTTAACCCTAACCTTAACCCTAACCTTAACCCGAGCATCATGTCCACACCACAGGTCAACACCAACCCTAGACATAACCCTAACCTTAACCCTAACCTTAACCCTAACCTTAACCCGAGCATCATGTCCACACCACAGGTCAACACCAACCCTAGACATAACCCTAGCCTTAACCCTAACATCATGTCCACACCACAGGTCAACACCGACCCCAGACATAACCCTAACCTTAACCCTAACCTTAACCCTAGCCTCATGTCCACACCACAGGTCAACACCAACCCCAGACATAACCCTAACCTTAACCCTAACCTTAACCCTAGCATCACGTCCACACCACAGGTCAACACCAACCCCAGACATAACCCTAACCTTAACCCTAACCTTAACCCTAGCCTCATGTCCACACCACAGGTCAACACCAACACCAACCCTAGCCTTAACCCTGACTTCATGTCCACACCACAGGTCAACACCAACCCTAGACATAACCCTAACCTTAACCCTAGCATCATGTCCACACCACAGGTCAACACCAACCCTAACCTTAACCCTAACCTTAACCCTACCTTCATGTCCACACCACAGGTCAACACCAACCCTAGACATAACCCTAACCTTAACCCTAGCATCATGTCCACACCACAGGTCAACACCAACCCTAGACATAACCCTGACCTTAAGCCTAGCATCATGTTCAGACCACAGGTCAACACCAACCCCAGACATAACCCTAACCTTAACCCTAACCTTAAACCTAGCACCATGTCCACACCACAGGTCAACACCAACCCTAGACATAACCCTAACCTTAACCCTAGCATCATGTCCACACCACAGGTCAACACCAACCCCAGACATAACCCTAAACTTAACCCTAACCTTAACCCTAACCTTAACCCTAGCATCATGTCCACACCACAGGTCAACACCAACCTTAGACATAACCCTAACCTTAACCCTAGCATAATGTCCACACCACAGGTCAACACCAACCCTAGACATAACCCTAACCTTAACCCTAGCATCATGTCCACACCACAGGTCAACACCAACCCCAGACATAACCCTAACCTTAACCCTAACCTTAACCCTAACCTTAACCCTAGCATAATGTCCACACCACAGGTCAACACCAACCCTAGACATAACCCTAACCTTAACCCTAACATCATGTCCACACCACAGGTCAACACCAACCCTAGACATAAGCCTAACCTTAACCCTAACCTTAACCCTAACCTTAACCCTAACCTTAACCCTAGACATATCCCTAACCTTAACCCTACCTTCATGTCCACACCACAGGTCAACACCAACTCTAGACATAAGCCTAACCTTAACCCTAACCTTAACCCTAGCATCATGTCCACACCACAGGTCAACACCAACCCCAGACATAACCCTAACCTTAACCCGACCTTCATGTCCACACCACAGGTCAACACCAACCCTAGACATAACCCTAACCTTAACCCTAACCTAACCCTAACCTTAACCCTAGCATCATGTCCACACCACAGGTCAACACCAACCCTAGACATAACCCTAACCTTAACCCTAA
Source organism: Oncorhynchus gorbuscha (assembly GCF_021184085.1). NCBI lineage: Eukaryota > Metazoa > Chordata > Actinopteri > Salmoniformes > Salmonidae > Oncorhynchus > Oncorhynchus gorbuscha. The sequence continues at coordinate 67,148,573 of NC_060188.1, forward strand.
CCTAACCCTAACCTTAACCCTAGCATCATGTCCACACCACAGGTCAACACCAACCCTAGACATAACCCTAACCTTAACCCTAACCTTAACCCTAACCTTAACCCTAGCATCATGTCCACACCACAGGTCAACACCAACCTTAGACATAACCCTAACCTTAACCCTAGCATAATGTCCACACCACAGGTCAACACCAACCCTAGACATAACCCTAACCTTAACCCTAGCATCATGTCCACACCACAGGTCAACACCAACCCCAGACATAACCCTAACCTTAACCCTAACCTTAACCCTAACCTTAACCCTAACCTTAACCCTAGCATAATGTCCACACCACAGGTCAACACCAACCCTAGACATAACCCTAACCTTGACCCTAACCTTAACCCTAACCTTAACCCTAACCTTACCCTAGCATCATGTCCACACCACAGGTCAACACCAACCTTAGACATAACCCTAACCTTAACCCTAACATCATGTCCACACCACAGGTCAACACCAACCCCAGACATAACCCTAACCTTAACCCTAACCTTAACCCTAACATTAACCCTAACCTTACCCTAGCATCATGTCCACACCACAGGTCAACACCAACCTTAGACATAACCCTAACCTTAACCCTAACATCATGTCCACACCACAGGTCAACACCAACCTTAGACATAACCCTAACCTTAACCCTAACATCATGTCCACACCACAGGTCAACACCAACTCTAGACATAAGCCTAACCTTAACCCTAACCTAACCCTTACCTTAACCCTAGCATCATGTCCACACCACAGGTCAACACCAATCCTAGACATAACCCTAACCTTAACCCTAACCTAACCCTAACCTTAACCCTAGCATCATGTCCACACCACAGGTCAACACCAACCCTAGACATAACCCTAACCTTAACCCTAACCTTAACCCTACCTTCATGTCCACACCGCAGGTCAACACCAACCCTAGCCTTAACCCTAACTTCATGTCCACACCACAGGTCAACACCAACCCTAGACATAACCCTAACCTTAACCCTAGCATCATGTCCACACCACAGGTCAACACCAACCCCAGACATAACCCTAACCTTAACCCTAACCTTAACCCTAACCTTAACCCTAGCATAATGTCCACACCACAGGTCAACACCAACCCTAGACATAAACCTAACCTTAACCCTAACATCATGTCCACACCACAGGTCAACACCAACCCTAGACATAAGCCTAACCTTAACCCTAACCTTAACCCTAACCTTAACCCTAACCTTAACCCTAGACATATCCCTAACCTTAACCCTACCTTCATGTCCACACCACAGGTCAACACCAACTCTAGACATAAGCCTAACCTTAACCCTAACCTTAACCCTAGCATCATGTCCACACCACAGGTCAACACCAACCCCAGACATAACCCTAACCTTAACCCGACCTTCATGTCCACACCACAGGTCAACACCAACCCTAGACATAACCCTAACCTTAACCCTAACCTAACCCTAACCTTAACCCTAGCATCATGTCCACGCCACAGGTCAACACCAACCCTAGACATAACCCTAACCTTAACCCTAACCTAACCCTAACCTTAACCCTAGCATCATGTCCACACCACAGGTCAACACCAACCCTAGACATAACCCTAACCTTAACCCTAACCTTAACCCTAACCTTAACCCTAGCATCATGTCCACACCACAGGTCAACACCAACCTTAGACATAACCCTAACCTTAACCCTAGCATAATGTCCACACCACAGGTCAACACCAACCCTAGACATAACCCTAACCTTAACCCTAGCATCATGTCCACACCACAGGTCAACACCAACCCCAGACATAACCCTAACCTTAACCCTAACCTTAACCCTAACCTTAACCCTAACCTTAACCCTAGCATAATGTCCACACCACAGGTCAACACCAACCCTAGACATAACCCTAACCTTGACCCTAACCTTAACCCTAACCTTAACCCTAACCTTACCCTAGCATCATGTCCACACCACAGGTCAACACCAACCTTAGACATAACCCTAACCTTAACCCTAACATCATGTCCACACCACAGGTCAACACCAACCCCAGACATAACCCTAACCTTAACCCTAACCTTAACCCTAACCTTAACCCTAACCTTACCCTAGCATCATGTCCACACCACAGGTCAACACCAACCTTAGACATAACCCTAACCTTAACCCTAACATCATGTCCACACCACAGGTCAACACCAACCTTAGACATAACCCTAACCTTAACCCTAACATCATGTCCACACCACAGGTCAACACCAACTCTAGACATAACCCTAATCTTAACCCTAACCTAACCCTTACCTTAACCCTAGCATCATGTCCACACCACAGGTCAACACCAATCCTAGACATAACCCTAACCTTAACCCTAACCTAACCCTAACCTTAACCCTAGCATCATGTCCACACCACAGGTCAACACCAACCCTAGACATAACCCTAACCTTAACCCTAACCTTAACCCTACCTTCATGTCCACACCGCAGGTCAACACCAACCCTAGCCTTAACCCTAACTTCATGTCCACACCACAGGTCAACACCAACCCTAGACATAACCCTGACCTTAAGCCTAGCATCATGTCCACACCACAGGTCAACACCAACCCTAGACATAACCCTGACCTTAAGCCTAGCATCATGTCCACACCACAGGTCAACACCAACCCTAGACATAACCCTAACCTTAACCCCAGCATCATGTCCACCACAGGTCAACACCAACCCTAGACATAACCCTAACCTTAACCCTAACATCATGTCCACACCACAGGTCAACACCAACCCTAGACATAACCCTAACCTTAACCCTAACATCATGTCCACACCACAGGTCAACACCAACCCTAGACATAACCCTAACCTTAACCCCAGCATCATGTCCACACCACAGGTCAACACCAACCATAGCCTTAGCCCTAACTTCATGTCCACACCACAGGTCAACACCAACCCTAGACATAACCCTAACCTTAACCCTAACCTTAACCCTA